>NW_027362761.1:1209810722-1210021355 GCF_046119375.1 Phyllobates terribilis | reverse complement strand
TATACTATGTAAGGGGCACAGTGGTGGTATTATTACTATGTAAGGGGGCACAGTGTTGGCATTATTACTATGTAAGGGGCACAGTGGTGGCATTATTACTATGTAAGGGGCACAGTGGTGGTATTATTACTATGTAAGGAGCACAGTGGTGGCATTATTGCTATGTAAGGGGCACAGTGGTGGTATTATTACTATGTAAGGGGCACAGTGGTGGTATTATTACTATGTAAGGGGCACAGTGGTGGCATTATTACTATGTAAGGGGCACAGTGGTGGCATTATTACTATGTAAGGAGCACAGTGGTGGCATTATTGCTATGTAAGGGGCACAGTGGTGGTATTATTACTATGTAAGGGGCACAGTGGTGGTATTATTACTATGTAAGGGGCACAGTGGTGGCATTATTACTATGTAAGGGGCACAGTGGTGGTATTATTACTATGTAAGGGGCACAGTGGTGGCATTATTGCTATGTAAGGGGCACAGTGGTGGTATTACTATGTAAGGGGCACAGTGGTGGCATTATTACTATGTAAGGGGCACAGTGGTGGTATTATTACTATGTAAGGGGCACAGTGGTGCATTATTACTATGTAAGGGGCACAGTGGTGGCATTATTACTATGTAAGGGCACAGTGGTGGCATTATTGCTATGTAAGGGGCACAGTGGTGGTATTATTACTATGTAAGGGGCACAGTGGTGGCATTATTACTATGTAAGGGGCACAGTGGTGGTATTATTACTATGTAAGGGGCACAGTGGTGGTATTATTACTATGTAAGGGGCACAGTGGTGGTATTATTACTATGTAAGGGGCACAGTGGTGGTATTATTACTATGTAAGGGGCACAGTGGTGGTATTATTACTCTGTAAGGGGCACAGTGGTGGTATTATTACTATGTAAGGGGCACAGTGGTGGCATTATTGCTATGTAAGGGGCACAGTGGTGGCATTATTACTATGTAAGGAGCACAGTGGTGGCATTATTGCTATGTAAGGGGCACAGTGGTGGTATTATTGCTATGTAAGGGGCACAGTGGTCGCATTATTACTATGTAAGGGGCACAGTGGTGGTATTATTACTATGTAAGGGGCACAGTGGTGGTATTATTACTATGTAAGGGCACAGTGGTGGTATTATTACTATGTAAGGGGCACAGTGGTGGCATTATTGCTATGTAAGGGGCACAGTGGTGGTATTATTACTATGTAAGGGGCACAGTGGTGGCATTATTACTATGTAAGGGGCACAGTGGTGGCATTATTACTATGTAAGGGGCACAGTGGTGGTATTATTACTATGTAAGGGCACAGTGGTGGCATTATTACTATGTAAGGAGCACAGTGGTGGTGTTATTACTATGTAAGGAGCACAGTGGTGGTGTTATTACTATGTAAGGGGCACAGTGGTGGTATTATTACTATGTAAGGGGCACAGTGGTGGCATTATTACTATGTAAGGAGCACAGTGTTGGTATTATTACTATGTAAGGGGCACAGTGTTGGTATTATTACTATGTAAGGGGCACAGTGGTGGCATTATTACTATGTAAGGGGCACAGTGGTGGTATTATTACTATGTAAGGGGCACAGTGGTGGCATTATTACTATGTAAGGGGCACAGTGGTGGTATTATTACTATGTAAGGGGCACAGTGGTGGCATTATTACTATGTAAGGGGCACAGTGGTGGCATTATTACTATGTAAGGGGGCACAGTGGTGGCATTATTACTATGTAAGGGACACAGTGGTGGCATTATTACTATGTAAGGGGCAACAGTGGTGGCATTATTACTATGTAAGGAGCACAGTGGTGGTATTATTATTATGTAAGGGGCACAGTGGTGGTATTATTACTATGTAAGAAGCACAGTGGTGGCATTATTACTATGTAAGGGGCACAGTGGTGGCATTATTACTATGCAAGGAGCACAGTGGTGGTATTATTACTATGTAAGGGGCACATGGTGGCATTATTACTATGTAAGGGGCACAGTGGTGGCATTATTACTATGTAAGGAGCACAGTGGTGGTATTATTACTATGTAAGGGGCACAGTGGTGGTATTATTACTATGTAAGGAGCACAGTGGTGGTATTATTACTATGTAAGGAGCACAGTGGTGGCATTATTACTATGTAAGGGGCACAGTGGTGGTATTATTACTATGTAAGGGGCACAGTGGTGGTATTATTACTATGTAAGGGGCACAGTGGTGGTATTATTACTATGTAAGGGGCACAGTGGTGGCATTATTACTATGTAAGGGGCACAGTGGTGGTATTATTACTATGTAAGGAGCACAGTGGTGGCATTATTACTATGTAAGGGGCACAGTGGTGGTATTATTACTATGTAAGGGGCACAGTGGTGGTATTATTACTATGTAAGGGGCACAGTGGTGGTATTATTACTATGTAAGGGGCACAGTGGTGGCATTATTACTATGTGGGGGGCACAGGGGTGGTATTATTACCTATGTAAGGGGCACAGTGGTGGTATTATTACTATGTAAGGAGCACAGTGGTGGTATTATTACTATGTAAGGGGCACAGTGGTGGCATTATTACTATGTAAGGAGCACAGTGGTGGTATTATTACTATGTAAGGAGCACAGTGGTGGTATTATTACTATGTAAGGGGCACAGTGGTGGCATTATTACTATGTAAGGAGCACAGTGGTGGTATTATTACTATGTAAGGGGCACAGTGGTGACATTATTACTATGTAAGGAGCACAGTGGTGGCATTATTACTATGTAAGGGGCACAGTGGTGGTATTATTACTATGTAAGGGGCACAGTGGTGGTATTATTACTATGTAAGGAGCACAGTGGTGGCATTATTACTATGTAAGGGGCACAGTGGTGGTATTATTACTATGTAAGGGGCACAGTGGTGGCATTATTACTATGTAAGGGGCACAGTGGTGGTATTATTACTATGTAAGGGGCACAGTGGTGGCATTATTACTATGTAAGGAGCACAGTGGTGGTATTATTACTATGTAAGGGGCACAGTGGTGGTATTATTACTATGTAAGGGGCACAGTGGTGGCATTATTACTATGTAAGGGGCACAGTGGTGGTATTATTACTATGTAAGGGGCACAGTGGTGGCATTATTACTATGTAAGGAGCACAGTGGTGGTATTATTACTATGTAAGGGGCACAGTGGTGGTATTATTACTATGTAAGGGGCACAGTGGTGACATTATTACTATGTAAGGGGCACAGTGGTGGTATTATTACTATGTAAGGGGCACAGTGGTGGCATTATTACTATGTAAGGGGCACAGTGGTGGTATTATTACTATGTAAGGGGCACAGTGGTGGTATTATTACTATGTAAGGAGCACAGTGGTGGCATTATTACTATGTAAGGGGCACAGTGGTGGTATTATTACTATGTAAGGGGCACAGTGGTGGCATTATTACTATGTAAGGGGCACAGTGGTGGCATTATTACTATGTAAGGGGCACAGTGGTGGCATTATTACTATGTAAGGGGCACAGTGGTGGCATTATTACTATGTAAGGGGCACAGTGGTGGTATTATTACTATGTAAGGGGCACAGTGGTGGCATTATTACTATGTAAGGGGCACAGTGGTGGCATTATTACTATGTAAGGGACACAGTGGTGGTATTATTACTATGTAAGGGGCACAGTGGTGGCATTATTACTATGTGGGGGCACAGTGGTGGCATTATTACTATGTAAGGGGCACAGTGGTGGTATTATTACTATGTAAGGGGCACAGTGGTGGCATTATTACTATGTGGGGGGCACAGTGGTGGTATTATTACTATGTAAGGGGCACAGTGGTGGTATTATTACTATGTAAGGGCACAGTGGTGGCATTATTACTATGTGGGGGGCACAGTGGTGGTATTATTACTATGTAAGGGGCACAGTGGTGGCATTATTACTATGTAAGGGGCACAGTGGTGGTATTATTACTATGTAAGGAGCACAGTGGTGGTATTATTACTATGTAAGCGGCACAGTGTTGGCATTATTACTATGTAAGGGACACAGTGGTGGTATTATTACTATGTAAGGGGCACAGTGGTGGCATTATTACTATGTAAGGGACACAGTGGTGGTATTATACTATGTAAGGGGCACAGTGGTGGCATTATTACTATGTAAGGGGCACAGTGGTGGTATTATTACTATGTAAGGGGCACAGTGGTGGCATTATTACTATGTGGGGGCACAGTGGTGGTATTATTACTATGTAAGGGGCACAGTGGTGGCATTATTACTATGTAAGGGGCACAGTGGTGGTATTATTACTATGTAAGGAGCACAGTGGTGGTATTATTACTATGTAAGCGGCACAGTGGTGGCATTATTACTATGTAAGGGACACAGTGGTGGTATTATTACTATGTAAGGGGCACAGTGGTGGCATTATTACTATGTAAGGGACACAGTGGTGGTATTATTACTATGTAAGGGGCACAGTGGTGGCATTATTACTATGTAAGGGGCACAGTGGTGGCATTATTACTATGTGGGGGGCACAGTGGTGGTATTATTACTATGTAAGGGGCACAGTGGTGGCATTATTACTATGTAAGGGGCACAGTGGTGGTATTATTACTATGTAAGGAGCACAGTGGTGGTATTATTACTATGTAAGCGGCACAGTGTTGGCATTATTACTATGTAAGGGACACAGTGGTGGTATTATTACTATGTAAGGGGCACAGTGGTGGCATTATTACTATGTAAGGGGCACAGTGGTGGTATTATTACTATGTGGGGGGCACAGTGGTGGCATTATTACTATGTAAGGGGCACAGTGGTGGTATTATTACTATGTAAGGGGCACAGTGGTGGCATTATTACTATGTGGGGGGCACAGTGGTGGTATTATTACTATGTAAGGGGCACAGTGGTGGTATTATTACTATGTAAGGGCACAGTGGTGGCATTATTACTATGTGGGGGCACAGTGGTGGTATTATTACTATGTAAGGGGCACAGTGGTGGTATTATTACTATGTAAGGGGCACAGTGGTGGTATTATTACTATGTAAGGGGCACAGTGGTGGTATTATTACTATGTAAGGGGCACAGTGGTGGTATTATTACTATGTAAGGGGCACAGTGGTGGTATTATTACTATGTAAGGGGCACAGTGGTGGTATTATTACTATGTAAGGGGCACAGTGGTGGCATTATTACTCTGTAAGGGGCACAGTGGTGGTATTATTACTATGTAAGGGGCACAGTGGTGGCATTATTACTATGTAAGGACACAGCGGTGGCATTATTACTATGTAAGGGGCACAGCGGTGGTATTATTACTATGTAAGGGGCACAGTCGTGGCATTATTACTATGTAAGGGGCACAGTGGTGGCATTATTACTATGTAAGGTGCACAGTGGTGGCATTATTACTATGTAAGGGGCACAGTCGTGGCATTATTACTATGTAAGGAGCACAGTGGTGGTATTATTACTATGTAAGGGGCACAGTGGTGGCATTATTACTATGTAAGGGGCACAGTGGTGGCATTATTACTATGTAAGGAGCACAGTGGTGGCATTATTACTATGTAAGGGGCACAGTGGTGGCATTATTACTATGTAAGGGGCACAGTGGTGGCATTATTACTATGTAAGGGGCACAGTGGTGGCATTATTACTATGTAAGGGGCACAGTGGTGGCATTATTACTATGTAAGGAGCACAGTGGTGGTATTATTACTATGTAAGGGGCAAAGTGGTGGCATTATTACTATGTAAGGGGCACAGTGGTGGCATTATTACTATGTAAGGGGCACAGTGGTGGTATTATTACTATGTAAGGGGCACAGTGGTGACATTATTACTATGTAAGGGGCACAGTGGTGGCATTATTACTATGTAAGGAGCACAGTGGTGGCATTATTACTATGTAAGGGGCACAGTGGTGGCATTATTACTATGTAAGGGGCACAGTGGTGGCATTATTACTATGTAAGGAGCACAGTGGTGGCATTATTACTATGTAAGGAGCACAGTGGTGGCATTATTACTATGTAAGGTGCACAGTGGTGGCATTATTACTATGTAAGGGGCACAGTCGTGGCATTATTACTATGTAAGGAGCACAGTGGTGGTATTATTACTATGTAAGGGCACAGTGGTGGCATTATTACTATGTAAGGGGCACAGTGGTGGCATTATTACTATGTAAGGAGCACAGTGGTGGCATTATTACTATGTAAGGGGCACAGTGGTGGCATTATTACTATGTAAGGGGCACAGTGGTGGCATTATTACTATGTAAGGGGCACAGTGGTGGCATTATTACTATGTAAGGGCACAGTGGTGGCATTATTACTATGTAAGGAGCACAGTGGTGGTATTATTACTATGTAAGGGGCAAAGTGGTGGCATTATTACTATGTAAGGGGCACAGTGGTGGCATTATTACTATGTAAGGGGCACAGTGGTGGTATTATTACTATGCGGGGGGCACAGTGGTGGCATTATTACTATGTAAGGGGCACAGTGGTGGTATTATTACTATGTAAGGGGCACAGTGGTGGCATTATTACTATGTAAGGGGCACAGTGGTGGCATTATTACTATGTAAGGAGCACAGTGGTGGCATTATTACTATGTAAGGGGCACAGTGGTGGTATTATTACTATGTAAGGGGCACAGTGGTGGTATTATTACTATGTAAGGAGCACAGTGGTGGCATTATTACTATGTAAGGGGCACAGTGGTGGTATTATTACTATGTGGGGGGCACAGTGGTGGTATTATTACTATGTAAGGAGCACAGTGGTGGTATTATTACTATGTAAGGGGCACAGTGGTGGCATTATTACTATGTAAGGGGCACAGTGGTGGCATTATTACTATGTAAGGAGCACAGTGGTGGTATTATTACTATGTAAGGGGCACAGTGGTGGTATTATTACTATGTAAGGGGCACAGTGGTGGCATTATTACTATGTAAGGGGCACAGTGGTGGCATTATTACTATGTAAGGGGCACAGTGGTGGCATTATTACTATGTAAGGAGCACAGTGGTGGTATTATTACTATGTAAGGGGCACAGTGGTGGTATTATTACTATGTAAGGGGCGCAGTGGTGGTATTATTACTATGTAAGGGGCACAGTGGTGGCATTATTACTATGTAAGGAGCACAGTGGTGGCATTATTACTATGTAAGGAGCACAGTGGTGGTATTATTACTATGTAAGGGGCACAGTGGTGGTATTATTACTATGTAAGGGGCACAGTGGTGGCATTATTACTATGTAAGGAGCACAGTGGTGGCATTATTACTATGTAAGGGGCACAGTGGTGGCATTATTACTATGTAAGGGGCACAGTGGTGGCATTATTACTATGTAAGGAGCACAGTGGTGGCATTATTACTATGTAAGGGGCACAGTGGTGGTATTATTACTATGTAAGGGGCGCAGTGGTGGTATTATTACTATGTAAGGGGCACAGTGGTGGTATTATTACTATGTAAGGGGCGCAGTGGTGGTATTATTACTATGTAAGGGGCACAGTGGTGGTATATACTATGTAAGGGGCAGTGGTGGTATTATTACTATGTAAGGGGCACAGTGGTGGCATTATTACTATGTAAGGAGCACAGTGGTGGCATTATTACTATGTAAGGGGCACAGTGGTGGCATTATTACTATGTAAGGGGCACAGTGGTGGCATTATTACTATGTAAGGGGCACAGTGGTGGCATTATTACTATGTAAGGGCACAGTGGTGGTATTATTACTATGTAAGGAGCACAGTGGTGGTATTATTACTATGTAAGGGGCACAGTGGTGGCATTATTACTATGTAAGGGGCACAGTGGTGGTATTATTACTATGTAAGGGGCACAGTGGTGGCATTATTACTATGTAAGGAGCACAGTGGTGGCATTATTACTATGTAGGGGCACAGTGGTGGCATTATTACTATGTAAGGGGCACAGTGGTGGCATTATTACTATGTAAGGAGCACAGTGGTGGTATTATTACTATGTAAGGGGCACAGTGGTGGCATTATTACTATGTAAGGGCACAGTGGTGGTATTATTACTATGTAAGGGGCACAGTGGTGGCATTATTACTATGTTAAGGGGCACAGTGGTGGCATTATTACTATGTAAGGGGCACAGTGGTGGTATTATTACTATGTAAGGAGCACAGTGGTGGTATTATTACTATGTAAGGGGCACAGTGGTGGTATTATTACTATGTAAGGGGCACAGTGGTGGCATATTACTATGTAAGGGGCACAGTGGTGGCATTATTACTATGTAAGGGGCACAGTGTGGTATTATTACTATGTAAGGAGCACAGTGGTGGTATTATTACTATGTAAGGGGCACAGTGGTGGTATTATTACTATGTAAGGGGCACAGTGGTGGTATTATTACTATGTAAGGGCACAGTGGTGGTATTATTACTATGTAAGGGGCACAGTGGTGGTATTATTACTATGTAAGGGGCACAGTGGTGGCATTATTACTATGTAAGGAGCACAGTGGTGGTATTATTACTATGTAAGGGCACAGTGGTGGTATTATTACTATGTAAGGGGCACAGTGGTGGCATTATTACTATGTAAGGAGCACAGTGGTGGTATTATTACTATGTAAGGAGCACAGTGGTGGTATTATTACTATGTAAGGGGCACAGTGGTGGTATTATTACTATGTAAGGGGCACAGTGGTGGCATTATTACTATGTAAGGAGCACAGTGGTGGTATTATTACTATGTAAGGGGCACAGTGGTGGTATTATTACTATGTAAGGGGCACAGTGGTGGTATTATTACTATGTAAGGAGCACAGTGGTGGTATTATTACTATGTAAGGGGCACAGTGGTGGTATTATTACTATGTAAGGGGCACAGTGGTGGCATTATTACTATGTAAGGAGCACAGTGGTGGTATTATTACTATGTAAGGGGCACAGTGGTGGTATTATTACTATGTAAGGGGCACAGTGGTGGTATTATTACTATGTAAGGGGCACAGTGGTGGCATTATTACTATGTAAGGGGCACAGTGGTGGCATTATTACTATGTAAGGAGCACAGTGGTGGTATTATTACTATGTAAGGGCACAGTGGTGGTATTATTACTATGTAAGGGGCACAGTGGTGGTATTATTACTATGTAAGGAGCACAGTGGTGGTATTATTACTATGTAAGGGGCACAGTGGTGGTATTATTACTATGTAAGGGGCACAGTGGTGGCATTATTACTATGTAAGGAGCACAGTGGTGGTATTATTACTATGTAAGGAGCACAGTGGTGGTATTATTACTATGTAAGGGGCACAGTGGTGGTATTATTACTATGTAAGGGGCACAGTGGTGGCATTATTACTATGTAAGGAGCACAGTGGTGGTATTATTACTATGTAAGGGGCACAGTGGTGGTATTATTACTATGTAAGGAGCACAGTGGTGGTATTATTACTATGTAAGGGGCACAGTGGTGGTATTATTACTATGTAAGGGGCACAGTGGTGGCATTATTACTATGTAAGGGGCACAGTGGTGGTATTATTACTATGTAAGGAGCACAGTGGTGGTATTATTACTATGTAAGGGGCACAGTGGTGGTATTATTACTATGTAAGGGCACAGTGGTGGCATTATTACTATGTAAGGGGCACAGTGGTGGTATTATTACTATGTAAGGGGCACAGTGGTGGCATTATTACTATGTAAGGGGCACAGTGGTGGTATTATTACTATGTAAGGAGCACAGTGGTGGTATTATTACTATGTAAGGGGCACAGTGGTGGTATTATTACTATGTAAGGAGCACAGTGGTGGTATTATTACTATGTAAGGGGCACAGTGGTGGTATTATTACTATGTAAGGAGCACAGTGGTGGCATTATTACTATGTAAGGAGCACAGTGGTGGTATTATTACTATGTAAGGGGCACAGTGGTGGTATTATTACTATGTAAGGGGCACAGTGGTGGCATTATTACTATGTAAGGGGCACAGTGGTGACATTATTACTATGTAAGGAGCACAGTGGTGGCATTATTACTATGTAAGGGGCACAGTCGTGGCATTATTACTATGTAAGGGGCACAGTGGTGGTATTATTACTATGTAAGGGGCACAGTGGTGACATTATTACTATGTAAGGAGCACAGTGGTGGCATTATTACTATGTAAGGGGCCCAGTGGTGACATTATTACTATGTAAGGGGCACAGTGGTGGCATTATTACTATGTAAGGGGCACAGTGGTGGTATTATTACTATGTAAGGGGCACAGTGGTGGCATTATTACTATGTAAGGGGCACAGTGGTGGCATTATTACTATGTAAGGGGCACAGTGGTGGTATTATTACTATGTAAGGGGCACAGTGGTGGTATTATTACTATGTAAGGGGCACAGTGGTGGTATTATTACTATGTAAGGGGCACAGTGGTGGTATTATTACTATGTAAGGGGCACAGTGGTGGCATTATTACTATGTAAGGAGCACAGTGGTGGTATTATTACTATGTAAGGGGCACAGTGGTGGTATTATTACTATGTAAGGGCACAGTGGTGGTATTATTACTATGTAAGGGGCACAGTGGTGGTATTATTACTATGTAAGGGGCACAGTGGTGGCATTATTACTATGTAAGGGGCACAGTGGTGGTATTATTACTATGTAAGGGGCACAGTGGTGGTATTATTACTATGTAAGGGGCACAGTGGTGGTATTATTACTATGTAAGGGGCACAGTGGTGGCATTATTACTATGTAAGGGGCACAGTGGTGGTATTATTACTATGTAAGGGGCACAGTGGTGGCATTATTACTATGTAAGGGGCACAGTGGTGGTATTATTACTATGTAAGGGGCACAGTGGTGGTATTATTACTATGTAAGGGGCACAGTGGTGGCATTATTACTATGTAAGGGGCACAGTGGTGGCATTATTACTATGTAAGGGGCACAGTGGTGGTATTATTACTATGTAAGGGGCACAGTGGTGGTATTATTACTATGTAAGGGGCACAGTGGTGGTATTATTACTATGTAAGGGGCACAGTGGTGGTATTATTACTATGTAAGGGGCACAGTGGTGGCATTATTACTATGTAAGGAGGCACAGTGGTGGTATTATTACTATGTAAGGGGCACAGTGGTGGTATTATTACTATGTAAGGGGCACAGTGGTGGTATTATTACTATGTAAGGGGCACAGTGGTGGTATTATTACTATGTAAGGGGCACAGTGGTGGTATTATTACTATGTAAGGGCACAGTGGTGGTATTATTACTATGTAAGGGGCACAGTGGTGGTATTATTACTATGTAAGGGGCACAGTGGTGGTATTATTACTATGTAAGGGGCACAGTGGTGGTGTATTACTATGTAAGGAGCACAGTGGTGGTATTATTACTATGTAAGGGGTACAGTGGTGGTATTATTACTATGTAAGGGGCACAGTGGTGGTATTATTACTATGTAAGGGGCACAGTGGTGGTATTATTACTATGTAAGGGGCACAGTGGTGGCATTATTACTATGTAAGGAGCACAGTGGTGGTATTATTACTATGTAAGGGGCACAGTGGTGGCATTATTACTATGTGGGGCACAGTGGTGGTATTATTACTATGTAAGGGCACAGTGGTGGTATTATTACTATGTAAGGGGCACAGTGGTGGCATTATTACTATGTAAGGGGCACAGTGGTGGTATTATTACTATGTAAGGGGCACAGTGGTGGCATTATTACTATGTAAGGGGCACAGTGGTGGCATTATTACTATGTGGGGGCACAGTGGTGGCATTATTACTATGTAAGGGGCACAGTGGTGGTATTATTACTATGTAAGGGGCACAGTGGTGGCATTATTACTATGTAAGGGGCACAGTGGTGGTATTATTACTATGTAAGGGGCACAGTGGTGGCATTATTACTATGTAAGGGCACAGTGGTGGTATTATTACTATGTAGGGGCACAGTGGTGGCATTATTACTATGTAAGGGGCACAGTGGTGGTATTATTACTATGTAAGGGGCACAGTGGTGGCATTATTACTATGTAAGGGGGCACAGTGGTGGTATTATTACTATGTAAGGGGCACAGTGGTGGCATTATTACTATGTAAGGGGCACAGTGGTGGCTATTATTACTATGTAAGGGGCACAGTGGTGGCATTATTACTATGTAAGGGCACAGTGGTGGTATTATTACTATGTAAGGGGCACAGTGGTGGCATTATTACTATGTAAGGGGCACAGTGGTGGCATTATTACTATGTAGGAGCACAGTGGTGGTATTATTACTATGTAAGGGGCACAGTGGTGGCATTATTACTATGTAAGGGGCACAGTGGTGGTATTATTACTATGTAAGGGGCACAGTGGTGGCATTATTACTATGTAAGGAGCACAGTGGTGGTATTATTACTATGTAAGGGGCACAGTGGTGGCATTATTACTATGTAAGGGGCACAGTGGTGGTATTATTACTATGTAAGGGGCACAGTGGTGGCATTATTACTATGTAAGGGGCACAGTGGTGGCATTATTACTATGTAAGGGGCACAGTGGTGGCATTATTACTATGTAAGGGGCACAGTGGTGGCATTATTACTATGTAAGGGGCACAGTGGTGGTATTATTACTATGTAAGGGGCCACAGTGGTGGCATTATTACTATGTAAGGGCACAGTGGTGGTATTATTACTATGTAAGGGGCACAGTGGTGGCATTATTACTATGTAAGGGGCACAGTGGTGGCATTATTACTATGTAAGGGCACAGTGGTGGTATTATTACTATGTAAGGGGCACAGTGGTGGCATTATTACTATGTAAGGGGCACAGTGGTGGCATTATTACTATGTAAGGGGCACAGTGGTGGTATTATTACTATGTAAGGGGCACAGTGGTGGTATTATTACTATGTAAGGGGCACAGTGGTGGCATTATTACTATGTAAGGGGCACAGTGGTGGCATTATTACTATTAAGGGGCACAGTGGTGGTATTATTACTATGTAAGGGGCACAGTGGTGGTATTATTACTATGTAAGGGGCACAGTGGTGGTATTATTACTATGTAAGGGGCACAGTGGTGGCATTATTACTATGTAAGGGGCACAGTGGTGGCATTATTACTATGTAAGGGGCACAGTGGTGGCATTATTACTATGTAAGGGGCACAGTGGTGGCATTATTACTATGTAAGGGGCACAGTGGTGGTATTATTACTATGTAAGGGGCACAGTGGTGGTATATACTATGTAAGGGGCACAGTGGTGGCATTATTACTATGTAAGGGGCACAGTGGTGGCATTATTACTATGTAAGGGGCACAGTGGTGGTCATTATTACTATGTAAGGGGCACAGTGTGGTATTTTACTATGTAAGGGGCACAGTGGTGGTATTATTACTATGTAAGGGGCACAGTGGTGGTATTATTACTATGTAAGGGGCACAGTGGTGGTATTATTACTATGTAAGGGGCACAGTGGTGGCATTATTACTATGTAAGGGGCACAGTGGTGGCATTATTACTATGTAAGGGGCACAGTGGTGGCATTATTACTATGTAAGGGGCACAGTGGTGGCATTATTACTATGTAAGGGGCACAGTGGTGGCATTATTACTATGTAAGGGGCACAGTGGTGGCATTATTACTATGTAAGGGGCACAGTGGTGGCATTATTACTATGTAAGGGGCACAGTGGTGGCATTATTACTATGTAAGGGGCACAGTGGTGGCATTATTACTATGTAAGGGGCACAGTGGTGGCATTATTACTATGTAAGGGGCACAGTGGTGGCATTATTACTATGTAAGGGGCACAGTGGTGGCATTATTACTATGTAAGGAGCACAGTGGTGGCATTATTACTATGTAAGGGGCACAGTGGTGGCATTATTACTATGTAAGGGGCACAGTGGTGGTATTATTACTATGTAAGGGGCACAGTGGTGGCATTATTACTATGTAAGGAGCACAGTGGTGGCATTATTACTATGTAAGGGGCACAGTGGTGGCATTATTACTATGTAAGGAGCACAGTGGTGGTATTATTACTATGTAAGGGGCACAGTGGTGGTATTATTACTATGTAAGGGGCACAGTGGTGGTATTATTACTATGTAAGGGGCACAGTGGTGGCATTATTACTATGTAAGGAGCACAGTGGTGGTATTATTACTATGTAAGGGGCACAGTGGTGGCATTATTACTATGTAAGGGGCACAGTGGTGGCATTATTACTATGTAAGGGGCACAGTGGTGGCATTATTACTATGTAAGGGGCACAGTGGTGGTATTATTACTATGTAAGGGGCACAGTGGTGGTATTATTACTATGTAAGGGCACAGTGGTGGCATTATTACTATGTAAGGGCACAGTGGTGGTATTATTACTATGTAAGGGGCACAGTGGTGGCATTATTACTATGTAAGGGGCACAGTGGTGGCATTATTACTATGTGGGGGCACAGTGGTGGTATTATTACTATGTAAGGGGCACAGTGGTGGCATTATTACTATGTAAGGGGCACAGTGGTGGCATTATTACTATGTAGGGGGCACCGTGGTGGTATTATTACTATGTAAGGGGCACAGTGGTGGCATTATTACTATGTAAGGGGCACAGTGGTGGCATTATTACTATGTAAGGGGCACAGTGGTGGCATTATTACTATGTAAGGGGCACAGCGGTGGTATTATTACTATGTAAGGGGCACAGTGGTGGCATTATTACTATGTAAGGGGCACAGTGGTGGTATTATTACTATGTAAGGGGCACAGTGGTGGCATTATTACTATGTAGGGAGCACAGTGGTGGTATTATTACTATGTAAGGGGCACAGTGGTGGCATTATTACTATGTAAGGGGCACAGTGGTGGTATTATTACTATGTAAGGGGCACAGTGGTGGTATTATTACTATGTAAGGGGCACAGTGGTGGCATATTACTATGTAAGGGGCACAGTGGTGGCATTATTACTATGTAAGGGGCACAGTGGTGGTATTATTACTATGTAAGGGGCACAGTGGTGGCATTATTACTATGTAAGGAGCACAGTGGTGGTATTATTACTATGTAAGGGGCACAGTGGTGGCATTATTACTATGTAAGGGGCACAGTGGTGGTATTATTACTATGTAAGGGGCACAGTGGTGGTATTATTACTATGTAAGGGGCACAGTGGTGGTATTATTACTATGTAAGGGGCACAGTGGTGGCATTATTACTATGTAAGGGGCACAGTGGTGGTATTATTACTATGTAAGGGGCACAGTGGTGCATTATTACTATGTAAGGGGCACAGTGGTGGTATTAATACTATGTAAGGGGCTACAGTGGTGGCATTATTACTATGTAAGGAGCACAGTGGTGGTATTATTACTATGTAAGGGGCACAGTGGTGGTATTATTACTATGTAAGGGGCACAGTGGTGGTATTATTACTATGTAAGGGGCACAGTGGTGGTATTTATTACTATGTAAGGGGTACAGTGGTGGCATTATTACTATGTAAGGGGCACAGTGGTGGTATTATTACTATGTAAGGGGCACAGTGGTGGCATTATTACTATGTAAGGGGCACAGTGGTGGTATTATTACTATGTAAGGGGCACAGTGGTGGCATTATTACTATGTAAGGAGCACAGTGGTGGTATTATTACTATGTAAGGGGCACAGTGGTGGTATTATTACTATGTAAGGAGCACAGTGGTGGGTATTATTACTATGTAAGGGGCACAGTGGTGGTATTATTACTATGTAAGGGGTACAGTGGTGGCATTATTACTATGTAAGGGGCACAGTGGTGGTATTATTACTATGTAAGGGGCACAGTGGTGGCATTATTACTATGTAAGGAGCACAGTGGTGGTATTATTACTATGTAAGGGGCACAGTGGTGGCATTATTACTATGTAAGGGGCACAGTGGTGGTATTATTACTATGTAAGGGGCACAGTGGTGGCATTATTACTATGTAAGGGGCACAGTGGTGGTATTATTACTATGTAAGGGTACAGTGGTGGCATTATTACTATGTAAGGAGCACAGTGGTGGTATTATTACTATGTAAGGGGCACAGTGGTGGCATTATTACTATGTAAGGGGCACAGTGGTGGCATTATTACTATGTAAGGGGCACAGTGGTGGCATTATTACTATGTAAGGGGCACAGTGGTGGCATTATTACTATGTAAGGGGCACAGTGGTGGCATTATTACTATGTAAGGGGCACAGTGGTGGTATTATTACTATGTAAGGGGCACAGTGGTGGCATTATTACTATGTAAGGGGCACAGTGGTGGTATTATTACTATGTAAGGGGTACAGTGGTGGCATTATTACTATGTAAGGAGCACAGTGGTGGTATTATTACTATGTAAGGGGCACAGTGGTGGCATTATTACTATGTAAGGGGCACAGTGGTGGTATTATTACTATGTAAGGGGCACAGTGGTGGTATTATTACTATGTAAGGGGCACAGTGGTGGTATTATTACTATGTAAGGGGCACAGTGGTGGCATTATTACTATGTAAGGGGCACAGTGGTGGCATTATTACTATTGTAAGGGGCACAGTGGTGGTATTATTACTATGTAAGGGGCACAGTGGTGGTATTATTACTATGTAAGGGGCACAGTGGTGGTATTATTACTATGTAAGGGGCACAGTGGTGGTATTATTACTATGTAAGGGGCACAGTGGTGGCATTATTACTATGTAAGGGGCACAGTGGTGGCATTATTACTATGTAAGGGGCACAGTGGTGGCATTATTACTATGTAAGGGGCACAGTGGTGGCATTATTACTATGTAAGGGGCACAGTGGTGGCATTATTACTATGTAAGGAGCACAGTGGTGGCATTATTACTATGTAAGGGGCACAGTCGTGGCATTATTACTATGTAAGGGGCACAGTGGTGGTATTATTACTATGTAAGGGGCACAGTGGTGACATTATTACTATGTAAGGAGCACAGTGGTGGTATTATTACTATGTAAGGGGCCCAGTGGTGACATTATTACTATGTAAGGGGCACAGTGGTGGCATTATTACTATGTAAGGGGCACAGTGGTGGTATTATTACTATGTAAGGGGCACAGTGGTGGCATTATTACTATGTAAGGGGCACAGTGGTGGCATTATTACTATGTAAGGGGCACAGTGGTGGTGTTATTACTATGTAAGGGGTACAGTGGTGGTATTATTACTATGTAAGGGCACAGTGGTGGTATTATTACTATGTAAGGGGCACAGTGGTGGCATTATTACTATGTAAGGAGCACAGTGGTGGTATTATTACTATGTAAGGGGCACAGTGGTGCATTATTACTATGTGGGGGGCACAGTGGTGGTATTATTACTATGTAAGGGGCACAGTGGTGGCATTTTTACTATGTGGGGGCACAGTGGTGGTATTATTACTATGTAGGGGCACAGTGGTGGTATTATTACTATGTAAGGGGCACAGTGGTGGCATTATTACTATGTAAGGGGCACAGTGGTGGTATTATTACTATGTAAGGGGCACAGTGGTGGTATTATTACTATGTAAGGGGCACAGTGGTGGCATTATTACTATGTAAGGGGCACAGTGGTGGCATTATTACTAGTAAGGGGCACAGTGGTGGCATTATTACTATGTAAGGGGCACAGTGGTGGCATTATTACTATGTAAGGGGCACAGTGGTGGCATTATTACTATGTAAGGAGCACAGTGGTGGCATTATTACTATGTAAGGGGCACAGTCGTGGCATTATTACTATGTAAGGGGCACAGTGGTGGTATTATTACTATGTAAGGGGCACAGTGGTGACATTATTACTATGTAAGGAGCACAGTGGTGGTATTATTACTATGTAAGGGGCCCAGTGGTGACATTATTACTATGTAAGGGGCACAGTGGTGGCATTATTACTATGTAAGGGGCACAGTGGTGGTATTATTACTATGTAAGGGGCACAGTGGTGGCATTATTACTATGTAAGGAGCACAGTGGTGGCATTATTACTATGTAAGGGGCACAGTGGTGGTGTTATTACTATGTAAGGGGTACAGTGGTGGTATTATTACTATGTAAGGGGCACAGTGGTGGTATTATTACTATGTAAGGGGCACAGTGGTGGCATTATTACTATGTAAGGGGCCCAGTGGTGACATTATTACTATGTAAGGGGCACAGTGGTGGCATTATTACTATGTAAGGGGCACAGTGGTGGTATTATTACTATGTAAGGGGCACAGTGGTGGCATTATTACTATGTAAGGGGCACAGTGGTGGTGTTATTACTATGTAAGGGGTACAGTGGTGGTATTATTACTATGTAAGGGGCACAGTGGTGGTATTATTACTATGTAAGGGGCACAGTGGTGGTATTATTACTATGTAAGGGGCACAGTGGTGGCATTATTACTATGTAAGGGGCACAGTGGTGGCATTATTACTATGTAAGGAGCACAGTGGTGGTATTATTACTATGTGGGGGCACAGTGGTGGTATTATTACTATGTAAGGGGCACAGTGGTGGCATTTTTACTATGTGGGGGCACAGTGGTGGTATTATTACTATGTAAGGGGCACAGTGGTGGTATTATTACTATGTAAGGGGCACAGTGGTGGCATTATTACTATGTAAGGGGCACAGTGGTGGTATTATTACTATGTGGGGGGCACAGTGGTGGTATTATTACTATGTAAGGGGCACAGTGGTGGCATTATTACTATGTGGGGGCACAGTGGTGGTATTATTACTATGTAAGGGGCACAGTGGTGGCATTATTACTATGTAAGGGGCACAGTTGTGGCATTATTACTATGTGGGGGGCACAGTGGTGGTATTATTACTATGTAAGGGGCACAGTGGTGGCATTATTACTATGTGGGGGGCACAGTGGTGGTATTATTACTATGTAAGGGGCACAGTGGTGGCATTATTACTATGTGGGGGGCACAGTGGTAGTATTATTACTATGTAAGGGGAACAGTGGTGGCATTATTACTATGTAAGGGGCACAGTGGTGGCATTATTACTATGTGGGGGGCACAGTGGTGGTATTATTACTATGTAAGGGGCACAGTGGTGGCATTATTACTATGTGGGGGGCACAGTGGTTGTATTATTACTATGTAAGGGGCACAGTGGTGGCATTATTACTATGTAAGGGGCACAGTGGTGGCATTATTACTATGTGGGGGGCACAGTGGTGGTATTATTACTATGTAAGGGGCACAGTGGTGGCATTATTACTATGTAAGGGGCACAGTGGTGGTATTATTACTATGTAAGGGGCACAGTGGTGGCATTATTACTATGTAAGGGGCACAGTGGTGGCATTATTACTATGTAAGGAGCACAGTGGTGGTATTATTACTATGTAAGGGGCACAGTGGTGGTATTATTACTATGTAAGGGGCACAGTGGTGGTATTATTACTATGTAAGGGGCACAGTGGTGGCATTATTACTATGTAAGGAGCACAGTGGTGGTATTATTACTATGTAAGGGGCACAGTGGTGGCATTATTACTATGTAAGGAGCACAGTGGTGGTATTATTACTATGTAAGGGGCACAGTGGTGGCATTATTACTATGTAAGGGGCACAGTGGTGGCATTATTACTATGTAAGGAGCACAGTGGTGGTATTATTACTATGTAAGGGGCACAGTGGTGGTATTACTATGTAAGGGGCACAGTGGTGGCATTATTACTATGTAAGGGGCACAGTGGTGGTATTATTACTATGTAAGGGGCACAGTGGTGGCATTATTACTATGTAAGGGGCACAGTGGTGGCATTATTACTATGTGGGGGGCACAGTGGTGGTATTATTACTATGTAAGGGGCACAGTGGTGGCATTATTACTATGTAAGGGGCACAGTGGTGGTATTATTACTATGTAAGGGGCACAGTGGTGGCATTATTACTATGTGGGGGGCACAGTGGTGGTATTATTACTATGTAAGGAGCACAGTGGTGGTATTATTACTATGTAAGGAGCACAGTGGTGGTATTATTACTATGTAAGGGGCACAGTGGTGGTATTACTATGTAAGGGGCACAGTGGTGGCATTATTACTATGTAAGGAGCACAGTGGTGGTATTATTACTATGTAAGGGGCACAGTGGTGGTATTACTATGTAAGGGGCACAGTGGTGGCATTATTACTATGTAAGGGGCACAGTGGTGGTATTATTACTATGTAAGGGGCACAGTGGTGGCATTATTACTATGTAAGGGGCACAGTGGTGGCATTATTACTATGTGGGGGGCACAGTGGTGGTATTATTACTATGTAAGGGGCACAGTGGTGGCATTATTACTATGTAAGGGGCACAGTGGTGGTATTATTACTATGTAAGGGGCACAGTGGTGGCATTATTACTATGTGGGGGGCACAGTGGTGGTATTATTACTATGTAAGGGGCACAGTGGTGGTATTATTACTATGTAAGGGGCACAGTGGTGGCATTATTACTATGTAAGGGGCACAGTGGTGGCATTATTACTATGTAAGGGGCACAGTGGTGGTATTATTACTATGTAAGGGGCACAGTGGTGGCATTATTACTATGTGGGGGGCACAGTGGTGGTATTATTACTATGTAAGGGGCACAGTGGTGGCATTATTACTATGTAAGGGGCACAGTGGTGGTATTATTACTATGTAAGGGGCACAGTGGTGGCATTATTACTATGTGGGGGGCACAGTGGTGGTATTATTACTATGTAAGGGGCACAGTGGTGGTATTATTACTATGTAAGGGGCACAGTGGTGGCATTATTACTATGTAAGGGGCACAGTGGTGGCATTATTACTATGTAAGGGGCACAGTGGTGGTATTATTACTATGTAAGGGGCACAGTGGTGGCATTATTACTATGTAAGGGGCACAGTGGTGGTATTATTACTATGTAAGGGGCACAGTGGTGGCATTATTACTATGTAAGGAGCACAGTGGTGGTATTATTACTATGTAAGGGGTACAGTGGTGGTATTATTACTATGTAAGGGGCACAGTGGTGGCATTATTACTATGTAAGGGGCACAGTGGTGGTATTATTACTATGTAAGGGGCACAGTGGTGGTATTATTACTATGTAAGGGGCACAGTGGTGGTATTATTACTATGTAAGGGGCACAGTGGTGGTATTATTACTATGTAAGGGGTACAGTGGTGGTATTATTACTATGTAAGGGGCACAGTGGTGGTATTATTACTATGTAAGGGGCACAGTGGTGGTATTATTACTATGTAAGGGGCACAGTGGTGGCATTATTACTATGTAAGGGGCACAGTGGTGGTATTATTACTATGTAAGGGGCACAGTGGTGGTATTATTACTATGTAAGGGGTACAGTGGTGGTATTATTACTATGTAAGGGGCACAGTGGTGGCATTATTACTATGTAAGGGGCACAGTGGTGGTATTATTACTATGTAAGGGGCACAGTGGTGGTATTATTACTATGTAAGGGGCACAGTGGTGGCATTATTACTATGTAAGGGGCACAGTGGTGGCATTATTACTATGTAAGGGGCACAGTGGTGGCATTATTACTATGTAAGGGGCACAGTGGTGGTATTATTACTATGTAAGGGGCACAGTGGTGGTATTATTACTATGTAAGGGGCACAGTGGTGGCATTATTACTATGTAAGGGGCACAGTGGTGGCATTATTACTATGTAAGGGGCACAGTGGTGGTATTATTACTATGTAAGGGGCACAGTGGTGGTATTATTACTATGTAAGGGGCACAGTGGTGGTATTATTACTATGTAAGGGGCACAGTGGTGGCATTATTACTATGTAAGGGGCACAGTGGTGGCATTATTACTATGTAAGGGGCACAGTGGTGGTATTATTACTATGTAAGGGGCACAGTGGTGGTATTATTACTATGTAAGGGGCACAGTGGTGGTATTATTACTATGTAAGGGGCACAGTGGTGGCATTATTACTATGTAAGGGGCACAGTGGTGGTATTATTACTATGTAAGGGGCACAGTGGTGGCATTATTACTATGTAAGGGGCACAGTGGTGGCATTATTACTATGTAAGGGGCACAGTGGTGGCATTATTACTATGTAAGGGGCACAGTGGTGGCATTATTACTATGTAAGGGGCACAGTGGTGGCATTATTACTATGTAAGGGGCACAGTGGTGGCATTATTACTATGTAAGGAGCACAGTGGTGGCATTATTACTATGTAAGGAGCACAGTGGTGGTATTATTACTATGTAAGGGGCACAGTGGTGGTATTATTACTATGTAAGGGGCACAGTGGTGGTATTATTACTATGTAAGGAGCACAGTGGTGGTATTATTACTATGTAAGGGGCACAGTGGTGGTATTATTACTATGTAAGGGGCACAGTGGTGGTATTATTACTATGTAAGGGGCACAGTGGTGGCATTATTACTATGTAAGGAGCACAGTGGTGGTATTATTACTATGTAAGGAGCACAGTGGTGGTATTATTACTATGTAAGGGGCACAGTGGTGGTATTATTACTATGTAAGGGGCACAGTGGTGGTATTATTACTATGTAAGGGGCACAGTGATGGCATTATTACTATGTAAGGGGCACAGTGGTGGTATTATTACTATGTAAGGGGCACAGTGGTGGCATTATTACTATGTAAGGAGCACAGTGGTGGTATTATTACTATGTAAGGGGCACAGTGGTGGTATTATTACTATGTAAGGGGCACAGTGGTGGCATTATTACTATGTAAGGGGCACAGTGGTGGCATTATTACTATGTAAGGAGCACAGTGGTGGTATTATTACTATGTAAGGGGCACAGTGGTGCTATTATTACTATGTAAGGGGCACAGTGGTGGCATTATTACTATGTAAGGAGCACAGTGGTGGTATTATTACTATGTAAGGGGCACAGTGGTGGCATTATTACTATGTAAGGGGCACAGTGGTGGTATTATTACTATGTAAGGAGCACAGTGGTGGTATTATTACTATGTAAGGGGCACAGTGGTGGTATTATTACTATGTAAGGGGCACAGTGGTGGTATTATTACTATGTAAGGGGCACAGTGATGGCATTATTACTATGTAAGGGGCACAGTGGTGGTATTATTACTATGTAAGGGGCACAGTGGTGGCATTATTACTATGTAAGGAGCACAGTGGTGGTATTATTACTATGTAAGGGGCACAGTGGTGGTATTATTACTATGTAAGGGGCACAGTGGTGGCATTATTACTATGTAAGGGGCACAGTGGTGGCATTATTACTATGTAAGGAGCACAGTGGTGGTATTATTACTATGTAAGGGGCACAGTGGTGCTATTATTACTATGTAAGGGGCACAGTGGTGGCATTATTACTATGTAAGGAGCACAGTGGTGGTATTATTACTATGTAAGGGGCACAGTGGTGGCATTATTACTATGTAAGGAGCACAGTGGTGGTATTATTACTATGTAAGGGGCACAGTGGAGGCATTATTACTATGTAAGGTGCACAGTGGTGGTATTATTACTATGTAAGGGGCACAGTGGAGGCATTATTACTATGTAAGGAGCACAGTGGTGGTATTATTACTATGTAAGGGGCACAGTGGAGGCATTATTACTATGTAAGGTGCACAGTGGTGGTATTATTACTATGTAAGGGGCACAGTGGAGGCATTATTACTATGTAAGGGGCACAGTGGTGGTATTATTACTATGTAAGGAGCACAGTGGTGGTATTATTACTATGTAAGGGGCACAGTGGAGGCATTATTACTATGTAAGGTGCACAGTGGTGGTATTATTACTATGTAAGGGGCACAGTGGAGGCATTATTACTATGTAAGGGGCACAGTGGTGGTATTATTACTATGTAAGGGGCACAGTGGTGGTATTATTACTATGTAAGGGGCACAGTGGTGGCATTATTACTATGTAAGGAGCACAGTGGTGGTATTATTACTATGTAAGGGGCACAGTGGTGGCATTATTACTATGTAAGGGGCACAGTGGTGGTATTATTACTATGTAAGGGGCACAGTGGTGGTATTATTACTATGTAAGGGGCACAGTGGTGGTATTATTACTATGTAAGGGGCACAGTGGTGGCATTATTACTATGTAAGGAGCACAGTGGTGGTATTATTACTATGTAAGGGGCACAGTGGTGGTATTATTACTATGTAAGGGGCACAGTGGTGGTATTATTACTATGTAAGGGGCACAGTGATGGCATTATTACTATGTAAGGGGCACAGTGGTGGTATTATTACTATGTAAGGGGCACAGTGGTGGCATTATTACTATGTAAGGGGCACAGTGGTGGCATTATTACTATGTAAGGGGCACAGTGGAGGCATTATTACTATGTAAGGGGCACAGTGGTGGTATTATTACTATGTAAGGGGCACAGTGGTGGTATTATTACTATGTAAGGGGCACAGTGGTGGTATTATTACTATGTAAGGGGCACAGTGGTGGCATTATTACTATGTAAGGGGCACAGTGGTGGCATTATTACTATGTAAGGGGCACAGTGGTGGCATTATTACTATGTAAGGGGCACAGTGGTGACATTATTACTATGTAAGGGGCACAGTGGAGGCATTATTACTATGTAAGGGGCAGAGTGGTGGCATTATTACTATGTAAGGGGCACAGTGGTGGCATTATTACTATGTAAGGGGCACAGTGGTGGCATTATTACTATGTAAGGGGCACAGTGGTGGTATTATTACTATGTAAGGGGCACAGTGGTGGTATTATTACTATGTAAGGGGCAGAGTGGTGGTATTATTACTATGTAAGGGGCACAGTGGTGGCATTATTACTATGTAAGGGGCACAGTGGTGGTATTATTACTATGTAAGAGGCACAGTGATGGCATTATTACTATGTAAGGGGCAGAGTGGTGATATTATTACTATGTAAGGGGCACAGTGGTGGCATTATTACTATGTAAGGGGCAGAGTGGTGATATTATTACTATGTAAGAGGCACAGTGATGGCATTATTACTATGTAAGGGGCACAGTGGTGGCATTATTACTATGTAAGGGGCACAGTGGTGGTATTATTACTATGTAAGGGGCACAGTGGTGGCATTATTACTATGTAAGGGGCACAGTGGTGGTATTATTACTATGTAAGAGGCACAGTGATGGCATTATTACTATGTAAGGGGCAGAGTGGTGATATTATTACTATGTAAGGGGCACAGTGGTGGCATTATTACTATGTAAGGGGCAGAGTGGTGGTATTATTACTATGTAAGGGGCACAGTGGTGGCATTATTACTATGTAAGGGGCACAGTGGTGGCATTATTACTATGTAAGGAGCACAGTGGTGGTATTATTACTATGTAAGAGTCACAGTGATGGCATTATTACTATGTAAGGGGCACAGTGGTGGCATTATTACTATGTAAGGGGCACAGTGGTGGCATTATTACTATGTAAGGGGCAGAGTGGTGATATTATTACTATGTAAGGGGCACAGTGATGGCATTATTACTATGTGGGGGGCACAGTGGTGGTATTATTACTATGTGGGGGGCACAGTGGTGGTATTATTACTATGTAAGGGGTACAGTGGTGGTATTATTACTATGTGGGGGGCACAGTGGTGGTATTATTACTATGTAAGGGGCACAGTGGTGGCATTATTACTATGTGGGGGGCACAGTGGTAGTATTATTACTATGTAAGGGGAACAGTGGTGGCATTATTACTATGTAAGGGGCACAGTGGTGGCATTATTACTATGTGGGGGGCACAGTGGTGGTATTATTACTATGTAAGTGGCACAGTGGTGGTATTATTACTATGTAAGGGGTACAGTGGTGGTATTATTACTATGTAAGGGGCACAGTGGTGGTATTATTACTATGTAAGGGGCACAGTGGTGGTATTATTACTATGTAAGGGGCACAGTGGTGGTATTATTACTATGTAAGGTACACAGTGATGGCATTATTACTATGTAAGGGGCACAGTGGTGGTATTATTACTATGTAAGGGGCACAGTGGTGGTATTATTACTATGTAAGGGGTACAGTGGTGGTATTATTACTATGTAAGGGGTACAGTGGTGGTATTATTACTATGTAAGGGGCACAGTGGTGGTATTATTACTATGTAAGGGGCACAGTGGTGGTATTATTACTATGTAAGGTGCACAGTGATGGCATTATTACTATGTAAGGGGCACAGTGGTGGCATTATTACTATGTAAGGGGCACAGTGGTGGCATTATTACTATGTGGGGGGCACAGTGGTGGTATTATTACTATGTAAGGGGCACAGTGGTGGCATTATTACTATGTAAGGGGCACAGTGGTGGCATTATTACTATGTAAGGGGCACAGTGGTGGTATTATTACTATGTAAGGGGCACAGTGGTGGTATTATTACTATGTAAGGGGCACAGTGGTGGCATTATTACTATGTAAGGGGCACAGTGGTGGCATTATTACTATGTAAGGGGCACAGTGGTGGTATTATTACTATGTAAGGGGCACAGTGGTGGTATTATTACTATGTAAGGGGCACAGTGGTGGTATTATTACTATGTAAGGGGCACAGTGGTGGCATTATTACTATGTAAGGAGCACAGTGGTGGTATTATTACTATGTAAGGGGCACAGTGGTGGCATTATTACTATGTAAGGGGCACAGTGGTGGCATTATTACTATGTAAGGGGCACAGTGGTGGCATTATTACTATGTAAGGGGCACAGTGGTGGTATTATTACTATGTAAGGGGCACAGTGGTGGTATTATTACTATGTAAGGGGCACAGTGATGGCATTATTACTATGTAAGGGGCACAGTGGTGGTATTATTACTATGTAAGGGGCACAGTGGTGGCATTATTACTATGTAAGGGGCACAGTGGAGGCATTATTACTATGTAAGGGGCACAGTGGTGGCATTATTACTATGTAAGGGGCACAGTGGTGGCATTATTACTATGTAAGGGGCACAGTGGTGGTATTATTACTATGTAAGGGGCACAGTGGTGGTATTATTACTATGTAAGGGGCACAGTGATGGCATTATTACTATGTAAGGGGCACAGTGGTGGTATTATTACTATGTAAGGGGCACAGTGGTGGCACTATTACTATGTAAGGGGCACAGTGGTGGCATTATTACTATGTAAGGGGCACAGTGGAGGCATTATTACTATGTAAGGAGCACAGTGGTGGTATTATTACTATGTAAGGGGCACAGTGGTGGCACTATTACTATGTAAGGGGCACAGTGGTGGCATTATTACTATGTAAGGGGCACAGTGGTGGCATTATTGCTATGTAAGGGGCACAGTGGTGGTATTATTACTATGTAAGGAGCACAGTGGTGGTATTATTACTATGTAAGGAGCACAGTGGTGGTATTATTACTATGTAAGGAGCACAGTGGTGGTATTATTACTATGTAAGGAGCACAGTGGTGGCATTATTACTATGTAAGGGGCACAGTGGTGGTATTATTACTATGTAAGGGGCACAGTGGTGGTATTATTACTATGTAAGGAGCACAGTGGTGGTATTATTACTATGTAAGGAGCACAGTGGTGGTATTATTACTATGTAAGGAGCACAGTGGTGGTATTATTACTATGTAAGGAGCACAGTGGTGGCATTATTACTATGTAAGGGGCACAGTGGTGGTATTATTACTATGTAAGGGGCACAGTGGTGGTATTATTACTATGTAAGGAGCACAGTGGTGGTATTATTACTATGTAAGGAGCACAGTGGTGGTATTATTACTATGTAAGGAGCACAGTGGTGGCATTATTACTATGTAAGGGGCACAGTGGTGGCATTATTACTATGTAAGGGGCACAGTGGTGGCATTATTACTATGTAAGGGGCACAGTGGTGGCATTATTACTATGTAAGGGGCACAGTGGTGACATTATTACTATGTAAGGGGTACAGTGGTGGCATTATTACTATGTAAGGGGCACAGTGGTGGTATTATTACTATGTAAGGGGCACAGTGGTGGTATTATTACTATGTAAGGGGCACAGTGGTGGCATTATTACTATGTAAGGGGCACAGTGGTGGCATTATTACTATGTAAGGAGCACAGTGGTGGCATTATTACTATGTAAGGGGCACAGTGGTGGTATTATTATGTGCGGCAGTAACGTTGTTATTGTACCACCCAGCAGGTGCAGTAATAGGGACACATACGGCAGCAGCGGCTCAGTATTGGGGTATCAGCAGGATGAGGGGTTTGTGCAGGTTGGAGATAGATGGGGACGGTGATGGAGATGTGAGGAGTCAGATGTGTCTGTGCTGTAATCTCTGCAGACGCGTCCTGGATGGAGAAGTTGTCGTGTCGGTCTGGGCCAGATGGAAAAGATGGGAAAAGTGACAACTCCATCAGGAAGAACGTCAGCTGTAAGTCACCATCTATAACTGTGCTGTCATGTCCTATATGTTCTGCAGGAACGGTATCTATCACTATATGTCACCATATGGCGGTGATATCAGTGCTGGTCTTTGTATAGAGATTACTTTCAGTAACAGCGCGGTCATCTGCTCCTACATCTACTATCGCGGTGTACCACCATAGTTGTAATCATGGTTATCAAAAGTTTAGCCTACTCCTCAGCTGAAACTCTAGCAACGCCTCTGGTTATACCGTACACTGCCTCTCCTGGCACCACAATATTCTTTTATTTTTATTCAACACATTGCTTCTCCATGCTGCCCTGATACCATGTAATGATTCTACCTGCACTGACATAACTATATATGTACAGCTGGTATAACCTGGGCATCTCCTGTATATAATTATATATGTACAGCTGGTATAACCTGGGCATCTCCTGTATATAATTATATATGTACAGCTGGTATAACCTGGGCATCTCCTGTATATAATTATATATGTACAGCTGGTATAACCTGGGCATCTCCTGTATATAATTATATATGTACAGCTGGTATAACCTGGGCATCTCCTGTATATAATTATATATGTACAGCTGGTATAACCTGGGCATCTCCTGTGTATAATTATATATGTACAGCTGGTATAACCTGGGCATCTCCTGTATATAATTATATATGCACAGCTGGTATAACCTGAGCATCTCCTGTATATAATTATATATGTACAGCTGGTATAACCTGGGCATCTCCTGTATATAATTATATATGTACAGCTGGTATAACCTGAGCATCTCCTGTATATAATTATATATGTACAGCTGGTATAACCTGGGCATCTCCTGTATATAATTATATATGTACAGCTGGTATAACCTGAGCATCTCCTGTATATAATTATATATGTACAGCTGGTATAACCTGGGCATCTCCTGTATATAATTATATATGTACAGCTGGTATAACCTGGGCATCTCCTGTATATAATTATATATGTACAGCTGGTATAACCTGGGCATCTCCTGTATATAATTATATATGTACAGCTGGTATAACCTGGGCATCTCCTGTATATAATTATATATGTACAGCTGGTATAACCTGGGCATCTCCTGTGTATAATTATATATGTACAGCTGGTATAACCTGGGCATCTCCTGTATATAATTATATATGCACAGCTGGTATAACCTGAGCATCTCCTGTATATAATTATATATGTACAGCTGGTATAACCTGGGCATCTCCTGTATATAATTATATATGTACAGCTGGTATAACCTGAGCATCTCCTGTATATAATTATATATGTACAGCTGGTATAACCTGGGCATCTCCTGTATATAATTATATATGTACAGCTGGTATAACCTGAGCATCTCCTGTATATAATTATATATGTACAGCTGGTATAACCTGGGCATCTCCTGTATATAATTATATATGTACAGCTGGTATAACCTGGGCATCTCCTGTATATAATTATATATGTACAGCTGGTATAACCTGGGCATCTCCTGTATATAATTCTATATGTACAGCTGGTATAACCTGGGCATTTCCTGTATATAATTATATATGTACAGCTGGTATAACCAGGGCATCTCCTGTATATAATTATATATGTACAGCTGGTATAACCTGGGCATCTCCTGTATATAATTATATATGTACAGCTGGTATAACCTGGGCATCTCCTGTATATAATTATATATGTACAGCTGGTAAAACCTGGGCATCTCCTGTATATAATTATATATGTACAGCTGGTATAACCTGGGCATCTCCTGTATATAATAATATATGTACATCTGGTATAACCTGGGCATCTCCTGTATATAATTATATATGTACAGCTGGTATAACCTGGGCATCTCCTGTATATAATTATATATGTACAGCCGGTATAACCTGGGCATCTCCTGTATATAATTATATATGTACAGCTGGTATAACCTGGGCATTTCCTGTATATAATTATATATGTACAGCTGGTATAACCAGGGCATCTCCTGTATATAATTATATATGTACAGCTGGTATAACCAGGGCATCTCCTGTATATAATTCTATATGTACAGCTGGTATAACCTGGGCATCTCCTGTATATAATTATATATGCACAGCTGGTATAACCTGGGCATCTCCTGTATATAATTATATATGTACAGCTGGTATAACCTGGGCATTTCCTGTACATAATTATATATGTACAGCTGGTATAACCAGGGCATCTCCTGTATATAATTATATATGTACAGCTGGTATAACCTGGGCATCTCCTGTATATAATTATATATGTACAGCTGGTATAACCTGGGCATCTCCTGTATATAATTATATATGTACAGCCGGTATAACCTGGACATCTCCTGTATATAATTATATATGTACAACTGGTATAACCTGGGCATCTCCTGTATATAATTATATATGCACAGCTGGTATAACCTGGGCATCTCCTGTATATAATTATATATGTACAGCTGGTATAACCTGGGCATCTCCTGTATATAATTATATATGTACAGCTGGTATAACCTGGGGATCTCCTGTATATAATTATATATGTACAGCCGGTATAACCTGGGCATCTCCTGTATATAATTATATATGTACAACTGGTATAACCTGGGCATCTCCTGTATATAATTATATATGTACAGCTGGTATAACCTGGGCATCTCCTGTATATAATTATATATGTACAGCTGGTATAACCTGGGTATCTCCTGTATATAATTATATATGTACAGCTAGTATAACCTGGGCATCTCCTGTATATAATTATATATGTACAGCTGGTATTACCTGGGCATCTCCTGTATATAATAATATATGTACAGCTGGTATAACCTGGGCATCTCCTGTATATAATTATATATGTACAGCTGGTATAACCTGGGCATCTCCTGTATATAATTATATATGCACAGCTGGTATAACCTGGGCATCTCCTGTATATAATTATATATGTACAGCTGGTATAACCTGGGCATTTCCTGTATATAATTATATATGTACAGCTGGTATAACCAGGGCATCTCCTGTATATAATTATATATGTACAGCTGGTATAACCTGGGCATCTCCTGTATATAATTATATATGTACAGCTGGTATAACCTGGGCATCTCCTGTATATAATTATATATTTACAGCCGGTATAACCTGGGCATCTCCTGTATATAATTATATATGTACAACTGGTATAACCTGGGCATCTCCTGTATATAATTATATATGTACAGCTGGTATAACCTGGGCATCTCCTGTATATAATTATATATGTACAGCTGGTATAACCTGGGCATCTCCTGTATATAATTATATATGTACAGCTGGTATAACCTGGGCATCTCCTGTATATAATTATATATGTACAGCCGGTATAACCTGGGCATCTCCTGTATATAATTATATATGTACAACTGGTATAACCTGGGCATCTCCTGTATATAATTATATATGTACAGCTGGTATAACCTGGGCATCTCCTGTATATAATTATATATGTACAGCTGGTATAACCTGGGTATCTCCTGTATATAATTATATATGTACAGCTGGTATAACCTGGGCATCTCCTGTATATAATTATATATGTACACCTGGTATTACCTGGGCATCTCCTGTATATAATAATATATGTACAGCTGGTATAACCTGGGCATCTCCTGTATATAATTATATATGTACAGCTGGTATAACCTGGGCATCTCCTGTATATAATTATATATGTACAGCTGGTATAACCAGGGCATCTCCTGTATATAATTATATATGTACAGCTGGTATAACCTGGGCATCTCCTGTATATAATTATATATGTACAGCTGGTATAACCTGGGTATCTCCTGTATATAATTATATATGTACAGCTGGTATAACCAGGGCATCTCCTGTATATAATTATATATGTACAGCTGGTATAACCTGGGCATCTCCTGTATATAATTATATATGTACAGCTGGTATAACCTGGGCATCTCCTGTATATAATAATATATGTACAGCTGGTATAACCTGGGCATCACCTGTATATAATTATATATGTACAGCTGGTATAACCTGGGCATCTCCTGTATATAATTATATATGTACAGCTGGTATAACCTGGGCATCTCCTGTATATAATTATATATGTACAGCTGGTATAACCTGGGTATCTCTTGTATATAATTATATATGTACAGCTGGTATAACCTGGGTATCTCCTGTATATAATTATATATGTACAGCTGGTATAACCTGGGCATCTCCTGTATATAATTATATATGTACAGCTGGTATAACCAGGGCATCTCCTGTATATAATTATATATGTACAGCTGGTATAACCTGGGCATCTCCTGTATATAATTATATATGTACAGCTGGTATAACCTGGGTATCTCCTGTATATAATTATATATGTACAGCTGGTATAACCAGGGTATCTCCTGTATATAATTATATATGTACAGCTGGTATAACCTGGGCATCTCCTGTATATAATTATATATGTACAGCTGGTATAACCTGGGCATCTCCTGTATATAATAATATATGTACAGCTGGTATAACCTGGGCATCACCTGTATATAATTATATATGTACAGCTGGTATAACCTGGGCATCTCCTGTATATAATTATATATGTACAGCTGGTATAACCTGGGCATCTCCTGTATATAATTATATATGTACAGCTGGTATAACCTGGGTATCTCCTGTATATAATTATATATGTACAGCTGGTATAACCTGGGCATCTCCTGTATATAACTATATCTGTACAGCTGGTATAACCTGGGCATCTCCTGTATATAATTATATATGTACAGCTGGTATAACCTGGGTATCTTCTGTATATTATTATATATGTACAGCTGGTATAACCTGGGCATCTCCTGTATATAATTATATATGTAAAGCTGGTATAACCTGGGTATCTCCTGTATATAATTATATATGTACAGCTGGTATAACCTGGGTATCTTCTGTATATAATTATATATGTACAGCTAGTATAACCTGGGCATCTCCTGTATATAATTATATATGTACAGCTGGTATAACCTGGGCATCTCCTGTGTATAATTATATATGTACAGCTGGTATAACCTGGGCATCACCTGTATATAATTATATATGTACAGCTGGTATAACCTGGGCATCTCCTGTATATAATTATATATGTACAGCTGGTATAACCTGGGCATCTCCTGTATATAATTATATATGTACAGCTGGTATAACCTGGTCATCTCCTGTATATAATTATATATGTACAGCTGGTATAACCTGGGCATCACCTGTATATAATTATATATGTACAGCTGGTATAACCTGGGCATCTCCTGTATATAATTATATATGTACAGCTGGTATAACCTGGGCATCTCCTGTATATAATTATATATGTACAGCTGGTATAACCTGGACATCTCCTGTATATAATTATATATGTACAGCTGGTATAACCTGGGCATCTCCTGTATATAATTATATATGTACAGCTGGTATAACCTGGGCATCTCCTGTATATAATTATATATGTACAGCTGGTATAACCTGGGTATCTCCTGTATATAATTATATATGTACAGCTGGTATAACCTGGGCATCTCCTGTATATAATTATATATGTACAGCTGGTATAACCTGGGTATCTTCTGTATATAATTATATATGTACAGCTGGTATAACCTGGGCATCTCCTGTATATAATTCGATATGTACAGCTGGTATAACCTGGGTATCTCCTGTATATAATTATATATGTACAGCTGGTATCACCTGGGTATCTTCTGTATATAATTCGATATGTACAGCTGGTATAACCTGGGCATCTCCTTTATATAAATATATATGTACAGCTGGTATAACCTGGGCATCTCCTGTATATAATTCGATATGTACAGCTGGTATAACCTGGGCATCTCCTGTATATAATTATATATGTACAGCTGGTATAACCTGGGTATCTCCTGTATATAATTATATATGTACAGCTGGTATAACCTGGGCATCTCCTGTATATAATTATATATGCACAGCTGGTATAACCTGGGCATCTCCTGTATATAATTATATATGTACAGCTGGTATCACCTGGGTATCTTCTGTATATAATTATATATGTACAGCTGGTATAACCTGGGCATCTCCTGTATATAATTATATATGTACAGCTGGTATAACCTGGCCATCTCCTGTATATAATTATATATGTACAGCTGGTATAACCCGGGCATCTCCTGTATATAATTATATATGTACAGCTGGTATCACCTGGACATCTCCTGTATATAATTATATATGTACAGCTGGTATAACCTGGGCATCTCCTTTATATAATTATATATGTACAGCTGGTATCACCTGGGCATCTCCTGTATATAATTATATATGTACAGCTGGTATCACCTGGGTATCTTCTGTATATAATTCGATATGTACAGCTGGTATAACCTGGGCATCTCCTGTATATAATTATATATGTACAGCTGGTATCACCTGGGTATCTTCTGTATATAATTATATATGTACAGCTGGTATAACCTGGGCATCTCCTTTATATAATTATATATGTACAGCTGGTATAACCTGGGCATCTCCTGTATATAATTATATATGTACAGCTGGTATCACCTGGGTATCTTCTGTATATAATTCGATATGTACAGCTGGTATAACCTGGGTATCTCCTGTATATAATTATATATGCACAGCTGGTATAACCTGGGTATCTCCTATATATAATTATATATGTACAGCCGGTATAACCTGGGCATCTCCTGTATATAATTATATATGTACAGCTGGTATCACCTGGGTATCTTCTGTATATAATTCGATATGTACAGCTGGTATAACCTGGGTATCTCCTGTATATAATTATATATGCACAGCTGGTATAACCTGGGTATCTCCTATATATAATTATATATGTACAGCCGGTATAACCTGGGCATCTCCTGTATATAATTATATATGTACAGCTGGTATCACCTGGGTATCTTCTGTATATAATTCGATATGTACAGCTGGTATAACCTGGGTATCTCCTGTATATAATTATATATGCACAGCTGGTATAACCTGGGTATCTCCTATATATAATTATATATGTACAGCTGGTATAACCTGGGCATCTCCTGTATATAATTATATATGCACAGCTGGTATAACCTGGGTATCTCCTATATATAATTATATATGTACAGCCGGTATAACCTGGGCATCTCCTGTATATAATTATATATGTACAGCTGGTATCACCTGGGTATCTTCTGTATATAATTCGATATGTACAGCTGGTATAACCTGGGTATCTCCTGTATATAATTATATATGCACAGCTGGTATAACCTGGGTATCTCCTATATATAATTATATATGTACAGCCGGTATAACCTGGGCATCTCCTGTATATAATTATATATGTACAGCTGGTATAACCTGGGCATCTCCTGTATATAATTATATATGTACAGCTGGTATAACCTGGGTATCTTCTGTATATAATTGTACATGTACAGCTGGTATAACCTGGGTATCTTCTGTATATAATTGTACATGTACAGCTGGTATAACCTGGGTATCTTCTGTATATAATTGTACATGTACAGCAGGTATACGTTGGATATTTTCTGGTGTGGTTATGTGAATATTGTTGCCTTCTCGAGTAAAGTACATTATATAAAGTTCCGGTGTGAGTGTAAGGATTTATTATAAGTATATATCAGTCTTCTGGGGTCTCCTGTGAGTGACAGGTCGCCGGTCGCTCTGATCTTCCCATGATGCTGGTGATTTTCTGCTGACATTGGAGTGGAGAGTTTTGGCTGTGGCTCCATCAGTACCATGGCCAGCAGCCACCCTGCAGCCCCTGCTATCACTGGGAACAGCAGCTGAGCAGCCCATGACTGGGGCAGATTACTGCTCAGTGCTGCCAGTAGAGGGGCAGGTTCAGGAGCAACAGCTGGACCCCCACACCCCCCCGATCACCAAGAGCCGGACAAATCCTAATCCCCACACTATCAAACTCTGCCACTATTGTAGTGAAGGCCTCCTGCCGAAACCGCTCACATGAAACATATTACTGTTACACTGCTACACATGGAAGGCTGTGACGCAATGATTAGGACCGCCCACCGGACTCCTAACACCAGAAGGAAGTGACCAATAACACAGGATGCAAGAAAGCTTTTCCTTTAAATCCCTACATCCCTCTGCTCAGATCACCAGGTTTCCTCTGAAGGGAGTTTTTATATTAATATAAATGTTCCTTATTTATAAAGCTCAATAAAAATCTTTAAAAAATTGATATTGAAAAGTTATTGGATTACCTTTCACTTTGACGTTTAAAATACCCATCCCCTAGGGAAGCAACCACCTGCCCCTGTCATTCAGTGATCGTGCAGCACAGAGCTATACTATTGTACTGTACTTTTGTCCCTGTAGTACTTTCTGCAATGCTCCATACGCACCTGATATTCTGCGCATGCGCATAGCAGATACTTGCGGGCTGTCATTCAGTGATCATGCATGCTCTAAGCTCTACATACTATTCTACTGTACTTTTGAACCTGTAGTCCTTTCTTCAATGCCCTATATGCTATTCCGTGCATATACAAAAGCCATATTTAATGACACCTGGTCGTCGCGCATGTGAATAGCAGATAATTGTTGAATGTCGTGGGGATTGTATATACTTTGAGCTCTACGTACTGCTCCACTGTACATTTCTCCCTGTAGTCCTTTCTGCAACACTCCATGCGCACCTGACATTCTGTGTATGTGCAAAAGTTGTATTTAATTACACCTGGTGGTCGCGCATGCGCATAGCAGATACTTGTTGAATGTCCTTTCATGATTGTGCATGCTCTAAGCTCTACGTACTATTCTACTGTAATTTTTAACCTATAGTCCTTTCTGCAATGCTCCATACGTCCCTGCTATTCCATGCATATGCAAAAGCCATATTTAATGACAGCTAGTGGTCGTGCATGTGCATAGCAGATACTTGTTCAATGTTGTGGTGATTGTACATACTTTGAGCTCTATGTACTATTCTACTGTACTTTTGATCCTGTAGTCCTTTCTGCAATGCACCATGCGCACCTGATATTCTGTGTATGCGCATAAGCCATATTTAATTACACCTGGTGGTCGCGCATGCGCATAGCAGATACTTGTTGAATGCCCTTTAGTGATTGTGCATACTCTGACCTCTACATAATAATCTACTGTACTTTTCTCTATGTAGTCCTTTCTGCAATGCTCCATGCGCACTTGATATTCTGCACATGCACTTATTCTGCACGTGCACTTAAGCCATATTTAATGACACCTGGTGGTCGCACATGCGCATAGCAGATACTCGTTGAATGTGTTTTAGTGATTGTGCATACTCTGAGCATTACATACTATTCTACTGTACTTTTCTCCATGTACTCCTTTCTGAAACGCTCCATGCGCACATGTGCATAAGTCATATTTAATGACACCTGTTGGTCGCACATGCACATAGCAGATACTTGTTGAATGTCATGTGGTGGTTGTGCATGCACCGAGCTCTACGTACTATTCTTCTGTACTTTTCTCCCTGTAGTCCTTTCTGCAACACTCCATGCGTCTCTGCTATTCCATGCATGCCCATAAGCTGTCCTTGCTGACACCTGGGGGTTGCACATGCGAATAGCAGATACTTGTTGAATGTCATGTGGTGGTTGTGCATGCACCGAGCTCTGCGTACTATTCTTCTGTAATTTTGTCCCTGTAGTCCTTTCTGCAATGCTCCATGCGTCTCTGCTATTCCATGCATGCCCATAAGCTGTCCTTGCTGACACCTGGGGGTTGCGCATGCGAATAGCAGATACTTGTTGAATGTCATGTGGTGGTTGTGCATGCACCGAGCTCTGCGTACTATTCTTCTGTACTTTTCTCCCTGTAGTCCTTTCTGCAACGCTCCATGCGTCTCTGCTATTCCATGCATGCCCATAAGCTGTCCTTGCTGACACCTGGGGGTTGCACATGCGAATAGCAGATACTTGTTGAATGTCATGTGGTGGTTGTGCATGCACCGAGCTCTGCGTACTATTCTTCTGTAATTTTGTCCCTGTAGTCCTTTCTGCAATGCTCCATGCGTCTCTGCTATTCCATGCATGCCCATAAGCTGTCCTTGCTGACACCTGGGGGTTGCGCATGCGAATAGCAGATACTTGTTGAATGTCATGTGGTGGTTGTGCATGCACCGAGCTCTGCGTACTATTCTTCTGTACTTTTCTCCCTGTAGTCCTTTCTGCAACGCTCCATGCGTCTCTGCTATTCCATGCATGCCCATAAGCTGTCCTTGCTGACACCTGGGGGTTGCGCATGCGAATAGCAGATACTTGTTGAATGTCATGTGGTGGTTGTACAGCTCGGTGCATGCACAAACTATTGTACTCTACACTTTTCCTGTATCCCTTTCTGCCCTGCTACATGTCATGCACATAGGCGGCACTTGCTGACTGTCATTGCAGAGCACAGGGAGAATGTGGGAGAGCGTCATCATGTTGTGTAATGCGCAGCCCACCCACCGCGGAGAAGCAGAACCTGGACAATAATATGAGTAGCCTCAAGTGCAAAGTGTCTGTTATACGTGGGGAGCAGGCACCAGGCATTGATGCTACTTTCCCTTACAGAGCAGTGAGCGCCTGGCAGGGGGCACTACCATCTTATGTTTTACCACACGCTGCAGCCTCGGACATCACACGTCGCAGTTTGCTGCATCTTATTTCTAAAGATTTGATCAACTCTGGGCCGACACATTCGTCAGAAACCACTTCAGGAAACTCTCATTTTTGGGGCAATTTTTGAAAGAGTTTTTCTTTACCTGAAAAAGTTTTTATTTATTTATTTTTTTCCCAAAGAATTCTTTTGCAGCCTTTTGATTGGTAGAAGTTTCCTTCAGGATCCTCTTTAAAATAAAAAAAAAGTTATGTCTATGCGCTCGTGGAGTTTTCGGAGCAGATTCTGAGCAGAAACTCTCCAAAATCTCAAAAAAAAAAACACGTTACGTTTCCACTCGAAATGTGGCTTTACGGACACATTTTACAAAACCACTTCAAGGTGAAGAAAAAAAAAACAGCAAAGTGGATTTCCGTTCCCATAAAAATAAAGCGGAAGAGTTTTCATAAAGTTTTTGAAGTAGTTTTTGAGGAGGGTTTTGGAGAAGATCCGCACTAGAAAAACAAAACCCCTCAAAAATCTCTGTGTGCACATCGCCTAAAATTTTTTAGAAACCTGCGGTCATTTTGACAGATTGCGCCTGGCTGTGTACGTGCGGATTAACCCCATGCACGCCTGGCAGCCCGGGACAGCTACACGCCTGTTGGAGGCGGCCGCCATGTCACAGAGAGCCAATTCACTGCCACATTTGCTTTACATTTCAGGAAAACAACAGTTCATTGATTCGGCGTTCACCTCTCCAGCTGTTTTAAGTCCATTGGACGTAAGGGAGGAATGTGAATGTGGATCTGTCGTGTCCGTCACATTGTCCTGCAGCAGGACCGCACCGTGCGGATGTGAGCGCTCTGTGTGTGTCTGCAAAGTTTGTGTTTGGGTGAACTGGATCTAATTTCCCTCCCTGAAACCACTTATATCTAAAAGTGAGGGGTGAGAATAGACCTCTGTGTGCCGTTCCCTACCCCCTCCGCCTCCTCCGCCGCCTCCTCCTCTCTGTCCCACTATGTTTCAGAGTTGAACCTCAAGTTTTGGCTGCAGAATTTCGGCTCAGTTTCTTCTCACTTTCTGCCCTGTATCGCCACCTAGTGGACAGAAGTGGCACTGCAGTGCTTCATTCTGTATCCCATCAGTCTGGACCCCTAAAGGTTAAAAATCCCAAATAATCTAAAATAATCACAGCACAATAAAAAAAAAAAGATCTGCAAAAATGTTACAAAAATGGAATGAAAAGTCCTAATAAAGGTCTAAAATATGTTATATATAAAGTCTTTTTATCAAATCTTATGTGCAGGAAAAAGTCCATAAAACGAATATAAAAAAGCAAAATATTACAGTGTGAACGGTGTGAGTAAAAACTCACAGACCACCGTTCTCTGTATTAACGCAGTTCTTATCTGGCAGCATCCATTAGGATACATGTTGGGTTGTGGCTTTTACACTTTGTAGAATGTGTCCCCTGAAGAAGCTGAAAGGGTGAAACCCTGGGTTGGGCCAGACGCTGAGTGTATGGTTTGGATGTACCATGTGCTATGCATGTAATAGACATTACAGACATCTTCCCTGTCTCCTTCAGGGGTTCAGCCATGTCACCCCTCTTCTCCTTCTCGTTCTGTGTGAGGCTGCAGCAGGAGCCTCCCCCACTGCTCTGCCTGCAAAAGACGCCTCCCCCCACTGCTCAGCCTGCAGTAGGAGCCTCCCCCACTGCTCTGCCTGCAGCAGGAGCCTCCCCCACTGCTCTGCCTGCAGCCGGAGCCTCCCCCACTGCTCTGCCTGCAGAAGACGCCTCCCCCCACTGCTCTGCCTGCAGCAGGAGCCTCCCCCACTGCTCTGCCTGCAGCAGGAGCCTCCCCCCACTGCTCTGCCTGCAGCAGGAGCCTCCCCCACTGCTCTGCCTGCAGCAGGAGCCTCCCCCCACTGCTCTGCCTGCAGCAGGAGCCTCCCCCCACTGCTCTGCCTGCAGCAGGAGCCTCCCCCACTGCTCTGCCTGCAGCAGGAGCCTCCCCCACTGCTCTGCCTGCAGCAGGAGCCTCCCCCCACTGCTCTGCCTGCAGCAGGAGCCTCCCCCCACTGCTCTGCCTGCAGCAGGAGCCTCCTCCACTGCTCTGCCTGCAGCAGGAGCCTTCCCCACTGCTCTGCCTGCAGCAGGAGCCTCCCCCCACTGCTCTGCCTGCAGCAGGAGCCTCCTCCACTGCTCTGCCTGCAGCAGGAGCCTTCCCCACTGCTCTGCCTGCAGCAGGAGCCTCCCCCCACTGCTCTGCCTGCAGCAGGAGCCTCCCCCACTGCTCTGCTTGCAGCAGGAGCCCCCCCACACTGCTCTGCCTGGACCAGGAGCCTCCCCCACTGCTCTGCCTGCAGCAGGAGCCTCCTCCCACTGCTCTGCCTGCAGCAGGAGCCTCCCCCACTGCTCTGCCTGCAGCAGGAGCCCCCCCCCCACTGCTCTGCCTGCAGCAGGAGCCTCCCCCACTGCTCTGCCTGCAGCAGGAGCCTCCTCCCACTGCTCTGCCTGCAGCAGGAGCCTCCCCCACTGCTCTGCCTGCAGCAGGAGCCCCCCCCCACTGCTCTGCCTGCAGCAGGAGCCTCCCCCCACTGCTCTGCCTGCAGCAGGAGCCTCCCCCCACTGCTCTGCCTGCAGCAGGAGCCTCCCCCACTGCTCTGCCTGCAGCAGGAGCCTCCCCCCACTGCTCTGCCTGCGGCTGGAGCCTCCCCCACTGCTCTGCTTGCAGCAGGAGCCCCCCCCCCACTGCTCTGCCTGGACCAGGAGCCTCCCCCACTGCTCTGCCTGCAGCAGGAGCCTCCCCCCACTGCTCTGCCTGCAGCAGGAGCCTCCCCCCACTGCTCTGCCTGCAGCAGGAGCTTCCCCCCACTGCTCAGCCTGCAGCAGGAGCCTCCCCCACTGCTCAGCCTGCAGCAGGAGCCTCCCCCCACTGCTCTGCCTGCAGCAGGAGCCTCCCCCCACTGCTCTGCCTGCAACAGGAGCCTCCCCCACTGCTCTGCCTGCAGCAGGAGCCCCCCCCCCACTGCTCTGCCTGCAGCAGGAGCCTGCCCCACTGCTCTGCCTGCAGCAGGAGCCTCACCCACTGCTCTGACTGCAGCAGGAGCCTCCCTCACTGCTCTGCCTGCAGATGGAGCCTCCCCCCACTGCTCTGCCTGCAGCAGGAGCCTCCCCCACTGCTCTGCTTGCAGCAGGAGCCCCCCCCCCCCACTGCCCTGCCTGGACCAGGAGCCTCCCCCACTGCTCTGCCTGCAGCAGGAGCCTCCCCCCACTGCTCTGCCTGCAGCAGGAGCCTCCCCCCACTGCTCTGCCTGCAGCAGGAGCTTCCCCCCACTGCTCAGCCTGCAGCAGGAGCCTCCCCCACTGCTCAGCCTGCAGCAGGAGCCTCCCCCCACTTCTCTGCCTGCAGCAGGAGCCTCCCCCCACTGCTCTGCCTGCAGCAGGAGCCTCCCCCACTGCTCTGCCTGCAGCAGGAGCCTCCCCCCCACTGCTCTGCCTGCAGCAGGAGCCTCCCCCCCACTGCTCTGCCTGCAGATGGAGCCTCCCCCCACTGCTCTGCCTGCAGCAGGAGCCTCCCCCCACTGCTCTGCCTGCAGCAGGAGCTTCTCCCCACTGCTCTGCCTGCAGCAGGAGCCTCCCCCACTGCTCTGCCTGCAGATGGAGCCTCCCCCCACTGCTCTGCCTGCAGCAGGAGCCTCCCCCACTGCTCTGCCTGCAGCAGGAGCCTCCCCCACTGCTCTGCCTGCAGATGTAGCCTCCCCCACTGCTCAGCCTGCAGCAGGAGCCTCCCCCACTGCTCTGCCTGCAGATGGAGCCTCCCCTCACTGCTCTGCCTGCAGCAGGAGCCTCCCCCACTGCTCTGCCTGCAGCAGGAGCCTCCCCCACTGCTCTGCCTGCAGATGTAGCCTCCCCTACTGCTCTGCCTGCAGCAGGAGCCTCCCCCCACTGCTCAGCCTGCAGATGTAGCCTCCCCCCACTGCTCTGCCTGCAGATGTAGCCTCCCCCACTGCTCTGCCTGCAGCAGGAGCCTCCCCCCACTGCTCTGCCTGCAGCAGGAGCCTCCCCCCACTGCTCAGCCTGCAGCAGGAGCCTCCCCCACTGCTCTGCCTGCAGCAGGAGCCTCCCCCCACTGCTCTGCCTGCAGCAGGAGCCTCCCCCACTGCTCTGCCTGCAGCAGGAGCCTCCCCCACTGCTCTGCCTGCAGCAGGAGCCTCCCCCCACTGCTCTGCCTGCAGCAGGAGCCTCCCCCCACTGCTCTGCCTGCAGCAGGAGCCTCCCCCCACTGCTCTGCCTGCAGCAGGAGCCTCCCCCACTGCTCAGCCTGCAGCAGGAGCCTCCCCCCACTGCTCAGCCTGCAGCAGGAGCCTCCCCCCACTGCTCTGCCTGCAGCAGGAGCCTCCCCCACTGCTCTGCCTGCAGCAGGAGCCTCCCCCACTGCTCAGCCTGCAGCAGGAGCCTCCCCCCACTGCTCAGCCTGCAGCAGGAGCCTCCCCCCACTGCTCTGCCTGCAGCAGGAGCCTCCCCCACTGCTCTGCCTGCAGCAGGAGCCTCCCCCCACTGCTCTGCCTGCAGCAGGAGCCTCCCCCACTGCTCTGCCTGCAGCAGGAGCCTCCCCCACTGCTCTGCCTGCAGCAGGAGCCTCCCCCCACTGCTCTGCCTGCAGCAGGAGCCTCCCCCACTGCTCTGCCTGCAGCAGGAGCCTCCCCCCACTGCTCTGCCTGCAGCAGGAGCCTCCCCCCACTGCTCTGCCTGCAGCAGGAGCCTCCCCCCACTGCTCTGCCTGCAGATGTAGCCTCCCCCACTGCTCTGCCTGCAGCAGGAGCCTCCCCCCACTGCTCTGCCTGCAGCAGGAGCCTCCCCCCACTGCTCAGCCTGCAGCAGGAGCCTCCCCCACTGCTCTGCCTGCAGCAGGAGCCTCCCCCCACTGCTCTGCATGCAGCAGGAGCCTCCCCCACTGCTCTGCCTGCAGCAGGAGCCTCCCCCACTGCTCTGCCTGCAGATGGAGCCTCCCCCCACTGCTCTGCCTGCAGCAGGAGCCTCCCCCCACTGCTCTGCCTGCAGCAGGAGCCTCCCCCCACTGCTCTGCCTGCAGCAGGAGCCTCCCCCACTGCTCAGCCTGCAGCAGGAGCCTCCCCCCACTGCTCTGCTTGCAGCAGGAGCCTCCCCCCACTGCTCTGCCTGCAGCAGGAGCCTCCCCCCACTGCTCTGCCTGCAGCAGGAGCCTCCCCCACTGCTCTGCCTGCAGCAGGAGCCTCCCCCCACTGCTCAGCCTGCAGCAGGAGCCTCCCCCCACTGCTCTGCCTGCAGCAGGAGCCTCCCCCACTGCTCTGCCTGCAGCAGGAGCCTCCCCCCACTGCTCTGCCTGCAGCAGGAGCCTCCCCCACTGCTCTGCCTGCAGCAGGAGCCTCCCCCACTGCTCTGCCTGCAGCAGGAGCCTCCCCCCACTGCTCTGCCTGCAGCAGGAGCCTCCCCCACTGCTCAGCCTGCAGCAGGAGCCTCCCCCCACTGCTCTGCCTGCAGCAGGAGCCTCCCCCCACTGCTCAGCCTGCAGCATGAGCCTCCCCCCACTGCTCTGCCTGCAGCAGGAGCCTCCCCCCACTGCTCTGCCTGCAGATGGAGTAAGGATAGCTCAGCTCTGCTGCCTCCTCGGCAATGCTGATCGGAGAGGAGCTGCCACCAGACTCGCCTCACCTCTTGCCATCCAAGCGGGCTGCTCACCAGGAAGGACAACTTGGTGTCCGGGGGCCACATGCGTCCTTTCTATGCAATCCCGTGCAGCCAACAAAATCTAGAATCAGTCCATAATAATTGTCACTGTTTGGCACTCCAGAAAGGATGACGCTTCAGGGGTCTTCATCATAATTGGCAACCCGTCAGCATGAGGAATGGGCATCTGAATGGACCCCCCGCTTGCATCGCACCACATAAAGGCTGCAGTCAGAGATTGACAGCGGCATTTAACTAGTTAACCAGCAGCGATCGTTCCTGCGCATCCATCATCCACCATACATGATATTGGGAAGGTGGGCATTTTATTGTGGCCCCCTGCAGGGGTTCAATATGATAGTGTGGCCCTTGATTAGTAAAGGCTGTGTACCCCGGCTATGGATGGATACAGTATACAGCCCCCCAACAATCTATTGGCTGTTTAACCCTTTCTATGCAGCCTTTTGCGTGACCCGATCCCCCCGCACAGCTCCTATAGCGTCACATTTCTGGCCGCGGACACGAGAATGCTAAATTAAAATGGGGAAATAAAAGCCTGAACGCAAAGTTAATTCCAGCAGTTGTGTTCCCTTTGTGGTGGCGGCCGGCAGACGTGATCTCACTGCAGAATATTCACTTATTTATTGTCAATCACGAGAAGAACAAAAGGCCGGCGCTGTGCTGGAGGCGGCCATTAATTCTTTCCTCTTAATTACTGGCTTGTAATTATTTTCTGCCTGTTTTAACAAGTTGTCATTGAGCCGCTGACAGCGAAACGTTGGTGTATGATCAAAGGGCAGAGATTTACAGCGAGCGCATTACGCACCGCGTGTTCCCAGCGTCTCCATGTATCATCAGACCGAAACATTGTAACAAATGCAAGAAAGTAACAGGGATGTCCTGGAGGTGGAGACCCCGGAGGTCAAATAGGGAGCGGGGGGCTGAGATCCAGCCAGTAATAGGTCCGAAAGTGTCCATGTATCTGTCGTCCAACAATCAGTGTCACCACATTTATACATCCCATAATATGCAGCTAATATCCCATAACTTCCACTAGACACAAAAGCCAACATAACCCACCACAGACCCAAACCACAACCAGAGAGACGATTAATGAAGGACGTTCATCTGCCAAGAATCAAGACCAACGTCAGAGATAAAGAATGGAGGAGAAGAGGATGAAACAGCCGCCCCGACATCATCAGAGCCCCGCGCACATGATGCCAGAACTACCCGAACCCTTCACCGTACACCCCAAAGTACCCAGATTCTGTACCACACACCCGATATCACCTCCTTCTCTGCCGTACACCTGATATCACCGCATCCTCCACCGTACACCCGATATCACCGCATCCTCCACCGTACACCCGATATCCCCGCATCCTCCACCGTACACCCGATATCCCCGCATCCTCTGCCGTACACCCGATATCACTGCATCCTCCGCCGTACACCCAATATCACCGCATCCTCCACCGTACACCCGATATCCCCGCATCCTCTGCCGTACACCCGATATCACTGCATCCTCCGCCGTACACCCAATATCACCGCATCCTCCGCCATACACCCAATATCCCCGCATTCTCTGCCATACACCCGATATCACCGCATCCTCCACCGTACACCCGATATCCCCGCATCCTCCACCGTACACCCGATATCCCCGCATCCTCCGCCGTACACCCGATATCCCCGCATCCTCCGCCGTACACCCGATATCCCCGCATCCTCTGCCGTACACCCGATATCACTGCATCCTCCGCCGTACACCCAATATCACCGCATCCTCCACCGTACACCCGATATCCCCGCATCCTCCGCCGTACACCCGATATCACTGCATCCTCCGCCGTACACCCAATATCACCGCATCCTCCGCCATACACCCCATATCCCCGCATTCTCTGCCATACACCCGATATCACCGCATCCTCCACCGTACACCCGATATCCCCGCATCCTCCACCGTACACCCGATATCCCCGCATCCTCCACCGTACACCCGATATCCCCGCATCCTCCACCGTACACCCGATATCCCCGCATCCTCCACCGTACACCCGATATCCCCGCATCCTCCGCAGTACACCCGATATCCCCGCATCCTCCACCGTACACCCGATATCCCCGCATCCTCCGCAGTACACCCGATATCACCGCATCCTCCGCCATACACCCAATATCCCCGCATTCTCTGCCATACACCCGATATCCCCGCATCCTCCACCGTACACCCGATATCCCCGCATCCTCCACCGTACACCCGATATCCCCGCATCCTCCACCGTACACCCGATATCCCCGCATCCTCCGCCGTACACCCGATATCCCCGCATCCTCCGCCGTACACCCGATATCCCCGCATCCTCTGCCGTACACCCGATATCCCCGCATCCTCCATCGTACACCCGATATCCCCGCATCCTCTGCCGTACACCCGATATCCCCGCATCCTCCGCAGTACACCCGATATCACCGCATCCTCCACCGTACACCCGATATCACCGCATCCTCCACCGTACACCCGATATCCCCGCATCCTCCGCAGTACACCCGATATCACCGCATCCTCCACCGTACACCCGATATCCCCGCATCTTCCGCCGTACAACCGATATCCCCGCATCCTCCGCAGTATACCCGATATCCCCGCATCCTCCATCGTACACCCGATATCCCCGCATCCTCCGCCGTACACCCGATATCCCCGCATCCTCCGCCATACATCCGATATCCCCACATCCTCCACCGTACACTCGATATCACCGCATCCTCCGCCGTACACCCGATAGCCCCGCATCCTCCGCCGTACACCCGATATCCCCGCATCCTCCGCAGTACACCCGATATCCCCGCATCCTCCATCGTACACCCGATATCACCGCATCCTCCATCGTACACCCGATATCCCCGCATCCACCGCCGTACACCCGATATCCTCACATCCACCGCCATACACCCGATATCCCCGCATCCTCCGCCGTACACCCGATATCACCGCATCCTCCATCGTACACCCGATATCCCCGCATCCACCGCCATACACCCGATATCCCCGCATCCTCCGCCGTACACCCGATATCACCGCATCCTCCATCGTACACCCGATATCCCCGCATCCTCCATCGTACACCCGATATCCCCGCATCCTCCATCGTACACCCGATATCACCGCATCCTCCACCGTACACCCGATATCCCCGCATCTTCCGCCGTACAACCGATATCCCCGCATCCTCCGCAGTATACCCGATATCCCCGCATCCTCCATCGTACACCCGATATCCCCGCATCCTCCGCCGTACACCCGATATCCCCGCATCCTCCGCCATACATCCGATATCCCCACATCCTCCACCGTACACTCGATATCACCGCATCCTCCGCCGTACACCCGATAGCCCCGCATCCTCCGCCGTACACCCGATATCCCCGCATCCTCCGCAGTACACCCGATATCCCCGCATCCTCCATCGTACACCCGATATCACCGCATCCTCCATCGTACACCCGATATCCCCGCATCCACCGCCGTACACCCGATATCCTCACATCCACCGCCATACACCCGATATCCCCGCATCCTCCGCCGTACACCCGATATCACCGCATCCTCCATCGTACACCCGATATCCCCGCATCCACCGCCATACACCCGATATCCCCGCATCCTCCGCCGTACACCCGATATCACCGCATCCTCCATCGTACACCCGATATCCCCGCATCCTCCGCCATACATCCGATATCCCCACATCCTCCACCGTACACTCGATATCACCGCATCCTCCGCCGTACACCCGATAGCCCCGCATCCTCCGCCGTACACCCGATATCCCCGCATCCTCCGCAGTACACCCGATATCCCCGCATCCTCCATCGTACACCCGATATCACCGCATCCTCCATCGTACACCCGATATCCCCGCATCCACCGCCGTACACCCGATATCCTCACATCCACCGCCATACACCCGATATCCCCGCATCCTCCGCCGTACACCCGATATCACCGCATCCTCCATCGTACACCCGATATCCCCGCATCCACCGCCATACACCCGATATCCCCGCATCCTCCGCCGTACACCCGATATCACCGCATCCTCCATCGTACACCCGATATCCCCGCATCCACCGCCGTACACCCGATATCCTCACATCCACCGCCATACACCCGATATCCCCGCATCCTCCGCCGTACACCCGATATCACCGCATCCTCCATCGTACACCCGATATCCCCGCATCCACCGCCATACACCCGATATCCCCGCATCCTCCGCCGTACACCCGATATCACCGCATCCTCCATCGTACACCCGATATCCCCGCATCCTCCATCGTACACCCGATATCATCATCTGTCATGATTAGGAAAATCAATTTCTCTTCATCATCCCTTATGGGTCCATCTCGTTTTCTTGTCATTATGGAGCAGCAGGACCCAGTTTTGCGTAATTTGTCCGTCTAAGTGCTAGAAAGGTCAAAATACCCTGGAGACGAGAGTATTATCCTCATCCCCATGCAGTCTGGACTTCTCCGAGCCGGGGCATGCTCCTCCAACATCTAGAGACGCCCGGGGGCGAGTGTCCTGACACCTCGTTGAAAGCCTTCACCTAATTCCAGGAGGAATGCCGCTGATCTTAGCGCAATGTTTACTGCTCTCAAAAATAATCTTTTTTTGCTGGATGTGTGACCTATAACCTCTTAAATACTCTGCGCTGTTTACGTCCTTTAAGAATTGCTACTCAGTGACATCCAACTTACTCCTCTGAAATACTCTGTGCTGCAGTGGATTCTGTTTCTAAGTCTGCTCCCTCAGATGTAAGCTGGGGCATCACTCTGCCATCCCCATTGCCAACACTGTGCCTTAGCTCGCCCCGTTGCATCAGATCCTGACATGGACAATGTGCGAGGGTAAAGGGTAAACGCTCCTTGTCGGGAGGAAAAGCTGCAGGGTTTTTGGCTTAGTACAATACACAGATCACACGACCAGCCACTCCTCTGAATAGTCTCTAGTGGGTACTATATTGCAATGCCTAGCCATCTCATATAAAGAACATAAACACTTTTGGGGTCATTTTTTAGCTAAATGCCTGAAGCAATAAATTTTCTTTTAAAATGTTGGACCAGTTGACTTCTGCAGCCTCTATGTATCACAGTACATAGCAGAATGAAGAATGAGTTAATTCATCCTTATGTCATAAGTGAGACAGATGAGAGCTACAGAGTCTGCAGTCAGAAGGAGCTCACTGACTAATTCACTGCTAACTCATTCTGTAGTCTACTATGCACAGTGATACATAGAGGATGTAAAAGACAAATGATCCAAAAAATGTAATGTGAAGACCTGGTGTCTTCCGTAGGCGTAATACTACTCAGACAACACAGGGTGAGGGTAAAACATGGTGGAAATACTTTATTGAACCATTAAACAGACAATAAACACATAGAAAAGTCCCAGCAAATACCCAAGATGGTACAACATTACACAGTCTCACCCTTCCGCGCCTCCCGCCTGGGTTAGAACAGCTGCGACTTTGGGACTTCCAGGGCCGACTACCTCAACCAGTGGTCCCCCGCTTCTGGCGGTCCCCCACAGAGAGAAGGTAGCGGCAAGCTTAGGAAGCTGACAGTCCAGGGAAGTACAAGGCCAGGAGACCCGAGGGTCCCACCCTGGCTTCTCCAAGAGTTTCCATGGGGCCAGATGACTGGCTTGTCCCAATCTGGCTTCTCCGAATGTCTCCATAGGTTCCAGGTGACCGGTGGGTCCCACCTGGCAACCCCAAACAACATATCCATGAGGCCAGGTGACTTCACCATCCCAACCTGGTCTCCCCAAATGTATCCACGGGTTCTCTGATGGTCAATGGAGCAGATCTGGATCCTTCCAGTCAGAGCCGTGTACCCTTAGGCCAGAATCATGTAGAATCCAAATCTGTGTCTCTAAGGATTGAGCCATGCTTCCAAGCTGATGTCCTGAAGTGTCTGACTGATCTTTGATTCTCTTTGTAAAGTCTCTTTCAATTCTATCTGCTACAGAGGCATATGTCCCTTAAATAGTTACAATTGTTTTTTTCAAGCACACATCCACAGGTCAAGGATTAGGGAGGGTATAATTCCACAGGGTTCAGGTCTCATTGTTTGAGCATTTAATCAATTTACATAGTTGGTATAGCAGGGGGCTCTTGTAAATCAACATTCAGGATTATACAAATAGCAGTATGTCCTTCTTGACCAGCCAAAGAAAAACACATACATTCACAAGTCAACACAGACACAATAGTGTATTTCTCTTGGCTTAACAAATTTAGCCGTCTGGCTGATTAATATTAGAACCTGTTTCGTCACATGCAATAAACCCAGTTGTAAACAAGAACTTTTTACCCTGAAATGCATGCTGCTTCAGAGAAACATAAGATGACATCGGGTTTAATGATGTTTGATCTCCAGATGCCCGGAGAATCCCCCTGCTGATAAGGAGATGGCAGCCAGCTTAAGCCGTCACTGGTGATACCATGGAAGGTGCAGAAGATCCACCTGGAGAAGTCAGATCTGCATAGTCATGACTCAGTCACCACATGGAGGCTCCTTCTCCAAGAAGAGGAATATTTTTAGATGTTGTTCCCATGGAGCAGAGTTATAATTGTTGCTTCCTTAACAACAAAGTATCAAAAATAACAAAATATTGATCCTTTTGTTCTCAACCACATATAACAAAAATTATTATAATGTTATTGGTGTTGTGCGGAAATATTTTCCATTGCTTTATACCGATAGTACTTTAAAGGAAATTTTGAAAAATGGATGCAAATTTGTTCCAAAGAGGTCACGCACAGCGGGGAACGTTATTTCTCCTAGTGAATTTAGAAATAACGAACATAGAAAGAGGGGGAATTCTTGGCTGTCCACAAAAGGCTCATTTAAGTGTGAACAAAGGTAATGTGGCTTGTGTCCGTACATGATTAATAACAACAAATCGGTAATTAATAATGAGGGACAAATATACCGTCTAGTGACATTTATGAACCGCGGCAGTAATCATTGTGTTTATGTGATTCTCTGCACACAGTGTAGTAAACAGTATGTCGGGTCCAGAAGCCGCACTTTGAGAAAATGTTTGTCAGAACACTTATACGATGTCCTGAATCCCACTACCCGCAGTTTGTCAGAACACATATACGATGTCCTGAATCCCACTACCCGTAGTTTGTCAGGACACATATACGATGTCCTGAATCCCACTACCCGCAGTTTGTCAGGACACATATACGATGTCCTGAATCCCACTACCCGTAGTTTGTCAGGACACATATACGATGTCCTGAATCCCACTATCCGCAGTTTGCCAGGACACATATACGATGTCCTGAATCCCACTACCCGCAGTTTACCAGGACACATATACGATGTCCTGAATCCTACTACCCGCAGTTTGTCAGGACACATAAACGATGTCCTGAATCCCACTATCCGCAGTTTGCCAGGACACATATACGATGTCCTGAATCCCACTACCCGCAGTTTACCAGGACACATATACGATGTCCTGAATCCCACTACCCGCAGTTTGTCAGGACACATTACGATGTCCTGAATCCCACTACCCGCAGTTTGTCAGAACACTTATACAATGTCCTGAATCCCACTACCCGCAGTTTGTCAGGACACTTATACGATGTCCTGAATCCCACTACCCGTAGTTTGTCAGAACACATATACGATGTCCTGAATCCCACTACCCGTAGTTTGTCAGAACACTTATACGATGTCCTGAATCCCACAACCCGTAGTTTGTCAGAACACATATACGATGTCCTGAATCCCACAACCCGTAGTTTGTCAGGACACATATACGATGTCCTGAATCCCACAACCCACAGTTTGCCAGGACACATATACGATGTCCTGAATCCCACTACCCGCAGTTTGTCAGGACACATATATGATGTCCTGAATCCCACTATCCGCAGTTTGTCAGAACACATATACGATGTCCTGAATCCCACTACCCGCAGTCTGTCAGAACACATATACGATGTCCTGAATCCCACAACCCGCAGTTTGTCAGGACACATATACGATGTCCTGAATCCCACAACCCGCAGTTTGTCAGGACACATATACGATGTCCTGAATCCCACTACCCGCAGTTTGTCAGAACACTTATACGATGTCCTGAATCCCACTACCCGTAGTTTGTCAGAACACATATACGATGTTCTGAATCCCACTACCCGTAGTTTGTCAGAACACATATACGATGTCCTGAATCCCACTACCCGTAGTTTGTCAGAACACATATACGATGTCCTGAATCCCACTACCCGTAGTTTGTCAGAACACTTATACGATGTCCTGAATCCCACAACCCGTAGTTTGTCAGAACACATATACGATGTCCTGAATCCCACTACCCGCAGTTTGTCAGGACACATATACGATGTCCTGAATCCCACTACCCGCAGTTTGTCAGAACACTTATACGATGTCCTGAATCCCACAACCCGTAGTTTGTCAGAACACATATACGATGTCCTGAATCCCACTACCCGCAGTTTGTCAGAACACATATACGATGTCCTGAATCCCACTACCCGTAGTTTGTCAGAACACGTATACGATGTCCTGAATCCCACTACCCGTAGTTTGTCAGAACACTTATACGATGTCCTGAATCCCACAACCCGTAGTTTGTCAGGACACATATACGATGTCCTGAATCCCACTACCCGTAGTTTGTCAGGACACATATATGATGTCCTGAATCCCACTACCCGTAGTTTGTCAGAACACATATACGATGTCCTGAATCCCACTACCCGCAGTTTGTCAGGACACATATACGATGTCCTGAATCCCACTACCCGTAGTTTGTCAGGACACATAAACGATGTCCTGAAACGCACTACCCGCAGTTTGTCAGAACACATATACGATGTCCTGAATCCCACCACCCGTAGTTTGTCAGGACACATATACGATGTCCTGAATCCCACTACCCGTAGTTTGTCAGAACACATATACGATGTCCTGAATCCCACTACCCGCAGTTTGTCAGAACACATATACGATGTCCTGAATCCCACTACCCGTAGTTTGTCAGAACACATATACGATGTCCTGAATCCCACTACCCGTAGTTTGTCAGGACACATTACGATGTCCTGAATCCCACTACCCGTAGTTTGTCAGGACACATATACGATGTCCTGAATCCCACTACCCGCAGTTTGTCAGAACACATATACGATGTCCTGAATCCCACTACCCGTAGTTTGTCAGGACACATATACGATGTCCTGAATCCCACTACCCATAGTTTGTCAGAACACATATACGATGTCCTGAATCCCACTACCCGCAGTCTGTCAGGACACATATACGATGTCCTGAATCCCACTACCCGAAGTTTGTCAGGACACATATACGATGTCCTGAATCCCACTACCCGCAGTCTGTCAGAACACATATACGATGTCCTGAATCCCACTACCCGCAGTTTGTCAGAACACTTATACGATGTCCTGAATCCCACTACCCGTAGTTTGTCAGAACACATATACGATGTCCTGAATCCCACAACCCGTAGTTTGTCAGGACACATATACGATGTCCTGAATCCCACTACCCGCAGTCTGTCAGGACACTTATACGATGTCCTGAATCCCACTACCCGTAGTTTGTCAGAACACATATACGATGTCCTGAATCCCACTACCCGTAGTTTGTCAGGACACATATACGATGTCCTGAATCCCACTACCCGTAGTTTGTCAGAACACATATACGATGTCCTGAATCCCACTACCCGCAGTCTGTCAGGACACATATACGATGTCCTGAATCCCACTACCCGTAGTTTGTCAGGACACATATATGATGTCCTGAATCCCACTACCCGCAGTCTGTCAGGACACATATACAATGTCCTGAATCCCACTACCCGCAGTCTGTCAGGACACATGTACGATGTCCTGAATCCCACTACCCGCAGTCTGTCAGGACACATATACGATGTCCTGAATCCCACTACCCGTAGTTTGTCAGGACACATATACGATGTCCTGAATCCCACTACCCATAGTTTGTCAGAACACATATACGATGTCCTGAATCCCACTACCCGTAGTTTGTCAGGACACATAAACGATGTCCTGAATCCCACTACCCGCAGTCTGTCAGAACACATATACGATGTCCTGAATCCCACTACCCGTAGTTTGTCAGAACACTTATACGATGTCCTGAATCCCACTACCCGTAGTTTGTCAGAACACATATACGATGTCCTGAATCCCACAACCCGTAGTTTGTCAGGACACATATACGATGTCCTGAATCCCACTACCCGCAGTCTGTCAGGACACATATACGATGTCCTGAATCCCACTACCCGTAGTTTGTCAGAACACATATACGATGTCCTGAATCCCACTACCCGTAGTTTGTCAGGACACATATACTATGTCCTGAATCCCACTACCCGTAGTTTGTCAGAACACATATACGATGTCCTGAATCCCACTACCCGCAGTCTGTCAGGACACATATACAATGTCCTGAATCCCACAACCCGTAGTTTGTCAGGACACATATACGATGTCCTGAATCCCACTACCCGTAGTTTGTCAGGACACATATACGATGTCCTGAATCCCACTACCCGCAGTCTGTCAGGACACATATACGATGTCCTGAATCCCACTACCCACAGTTTGTCAGAACACATATACGATGTCCTGAATCCCAATACCCGTAGTTTGTCAGGACACATATACAATGTCCTGAATCCCACAACCCGTAGTTTGTCAGAACACATATACGATGTCCTGAATCCCACTACCCACAGTTTGTCAGGACACATATACGATGTCCTGAATCCCACTACCCGTAGTTTGTCAGAACACATATACGATGTCCTGAATCCCACTACCCGTAGTTTGTCAGGACACATATACAATGTCCTGAATCCCACAACCCGTAGTTTGTCAGAACACATATACGATGTCCTGAATCCCACTACCCACAGTTTGTCAGGACACATATACGATGTCCTGAATCCCACTACCCGTAGTTTGTCAGAACACATATACGATGTCCTGAATCCCACTACCCGTAGTTTGTCAGGACACATATACGATGTCCTGAATCCCACTACCCGCAGTCTGTCAGGACACATATACGATGTCCTGAATCCCACTACCCGCAGTTTGTCAGGAGCCTCCAGGCATTTTTTGCATGAACATGGAGGTAATATCGGCTGCTTACGTGTAAGTGCCTTGGAATCTGTCCCTATATCTCATCGTGGTGGGGACAGGGTTAAATTATTACGGAAAAAAGAAGCACAGTGGATTTTGAAATTAAATACTAGATATCCAACAGGTTTAAATATGAGAAATGAATTAATGTATTTGTATCAATATTCCGGTCAATTTCACGAGTTGCCAGATAGTCACCCTTTCATCACTAAATAGACAGTAAAGTATACAGAGAGTGTATATGGAGTGTACAAAACACAGAGTATGGAAAGTATATAGAGAGGAGAGTCCACCATGCGCCTCATTTTAATACACTTTGTGGTTTCTGTCTCTGTTTATCCACCAAATCTGTATCTGCATAACAACATTTATATATTTTTGATAAAAATATTTCTCTTTGGATCATCGTTTTTTTTAGCCTGATTATCTTATTACCTCATGATGATTCCTATATATTTGTGGTCCTAGGTGGGCAGACGCGAATGATGGAGTATGATTATATTTCTATATTGATACCGCCTAAATCTGTCAGATACCTTTTGGTATATAGAGAGTGTAGAGGGTACATAGAGTGTATATGGGGTATATAGAGAGTGTAGAGGGTATATAGAGTGTATATGGGGTATATAGAGAGTTTAGAGGGTATATAGAGTATATATGGAGTATATAGAGAGTGTAGAGGGTATATAGAGTGTATATGGGGTATATAGAGAGTGTAGAGGGTACATAGAGTGTATGTGGGGTATATAGAGAGTGTAGAGGGTACATAGAGTGTATATGGGGTATATAGAGAGTGTAGAGGGTACATAGAGTGTATATGGGGTATATAGAGAGTGTAGAGGGTACATAGAGTGTATATGGGGTATATAGAGAGTGTAGAGGGTACATAGAGTGTATATGGGGTATATAGAGGGTGTAGAGGGTACATAGAGTGTATATGGGGTATATAGAGAGTGTAGAGGGTACATAGAGTGTATATGGGGTATATAGAGAGTGTAGAGGGTACATAGAGTGTATATGGTGTATATAGAGAGTGTAGAGGGTACATAGAGTGTATATGGGGTATATAGAGAGTGTAGAGGGTACATAGAGTGTATATGGGGTATATCAGAGAGTGTAGAGGGTACATAGAGTGTATATGGGGTATGTCAGAGAGTGTAGAGGGTACATAGAGTGTATATGGGGTATGTCAGAGAGTGTAGTGTACAGAGAGTATATGGGGTATGTCAGAGAGTGTAGTGTATAGAGAGTATATAAGGTATAGAGAGTGTATAGAATATATAGAGAGTGTAGAGGGTATATAGAGTGTGTATGGGGTATATAGAGAGTATATAAGGTATAGAGAGTGTATAGAATATATAGAGAGTGTAGAGGGTATATAGAGTGTGTATAGGGAATATGGAGAATATATTGGGTATATCAGAGTGTATAGGGTGAAATAGGTATATAGAGAAAGTATAGAGCGAGTAAAGAGTACAGAGAGTGCATAAGGGTATATAGAGAGTACATAGACAGTATAGAGAGGGTACGGGTACTGTATATGGGTGCACATAGAGTATATAGAGAGTATACAGAATATTAGATGAGTTTATATACCTAAGTCTCTGTGATATTCGCGCTCCATGCTTCTTCTCCTGCACCAGGAGTGGATACAGACAGAAGGGGCCCTAGTGTAAGAGCAGTATATAGGCCCCTATGTAAGAGCAGTATATGGGCCCCAGTGTAAGAGCAGTATATGGGCCCCTGTGTAAGAACAGTATATGGGCTCCTGTGTAACAGCAGTATATGGGCCCCTGTGTAAGAGCAGTATATAGGCCCCTGTTTAAGAGCAGTATATAGGCCCATGTGTAAGTGCAGTATATGGGTCCCAGTGTAAGAGCAGTATATGGGTCCTTGGATACATATATGGGCCCCTGTGTAAGAGCAGTATATGGGCCCCTGTGTAAGAGAAGTATATGGGCTCCTGTGTAAGAGCAGTATATGGTCCCTTGGGTACATGTATGGACCCATGTGTAAGAGCAGTATATGGGCCCCTGTGTAAGAGCAGTATATGGGCCCCTGTGTAAGAGCAGTATAGGGGCCCTTTGCAGCCCAATAGCTCATTATAATGCACAACTCCACCTGCTATGGATGTGGATGTGGCCCCTTTACCTCTTGGGCCCCCGTGTGGCTGCACAGGTTGCACAAATAGTATGTCCGCCCCATGCTGCACAGTAGGACATCTTACTAACATTTTTACATCCGTATATGGGGGTCCGTTCCTGTGTCCTGTACTGTAAACATGACGTACAGGGACCCCAAGACCAAGTATTGGGGTCAGTAAGTTACAACACCCAATATTCCTGGTGTAGGCAATGACGGAAGAGATGTCTCTGACCATCAGTGGAGCTCGGTCATAGAACCAACAAATCTCCGCCATCGCCATAATGGCGGTCACCACCCTGATAGCGGCTGATCGGAGCAATCATGGCTACTGGACGGGGGGGATTTTTTGGGCACCAATGATACAAGGCAATGTAACCAGACAATCCGGGGTTAATGCTGTGGAGGAACATCTGCCGATCGCCGGCTCCTTTGTATTATCGCCAAGAATTCCCTTCTGCTGCGCATCATCTCCAGGGCCAAGCACTGCACAGCGCGACCCGAGCCACCGCCGCCACCGCTGCTTAAAGGGCAAGCAGCCTACGTCCAATCACAACCCCCATCAGTGTCACCCCTCACCATGTCCCCGAGCTGTTAGCAAATCCCAATTAGGGCACACGGGGTCTCGGCACGTTGTAATCTAAGTAAGTAATGCACTCATCTCGGCCATCAGTGATCCAACAAGAATTTTCCATGGGGGGAGGGGAAGCAAATATTACATTTTACCTTCTTTTTCTATAATTAATACGTGGTTTGAAACAATTGCAAAAGTATTAGCACCCTCCTTGTAAATTGTATAAGTCACTCTCTGACCCCGAATCATCCCGAATAAGTATCAGACATAATGAAAAGCATTCTCATCTACATCCAGAGACCCCCAACTGTGCAGAGCGGAGGGTCTGCTACAATTGTATCCAGTCTAGAGAAGACACTGCAAGAATGTGTCCAGAGAGGAGTCCACTGCTGAGAGGATGCAAGTGTAGCAAACCCTCAGCTGTAAGAAGTATCAGGAGGGTCCAGCCTCTGGACATAAAGCACTATTAGGCTATGTTTACACATTGCGTTTTTGCAGCATTTTTATGCAAATTTATGCAAATCAAACGCTGCGTTTTACAGCACCATCAAAAGCTGTGAGATTTCAGAAATCTCATGCACTCACATTGTTTTTTCTGTTGACTGCAGCTTGTCACTTCTTTCAGTGTATTTGCAGTGTAATGTCCTGGTGTCCTCACCTGAGAATGGCAGTTAGGATTAGGACAGTTTAATTAAATTAGTGATGTGTGTAAAGCAAACATCGGCCGACCAAGGTGTGAAATTGAACAATACCTGAGCAACTCAAGGGCCGACCAAAGTGTGAAAGTAAACAGTGTCCTACAAACTCAATGCTCTGCCAATGTCTTAGGTAAACTATTCCCAACCAATTAATCCCCCCCTTCCCCCCCCCCCGTTACATTTGTAATTGGGTATTTTTTCATTAACTGAATAGTTCAGAATAGTCCCTATTTTTTCAGAAATAAAAATCTTTTTCCACTAAATACTTTGATCAATTTGCACTTTTTCCAAAAATGGTTTTATTCATTGATGACCTGTGCTCATGCTTCTGTGGTGGAAGCAAAGCTGAACTTTAGGATCCTGAAAAAATACAACGTGTGAACAAAGCCTTAAAAGTGAGGATTCCACAGTTATCACTGTGTGTTACATGGGACTGCAGGTGACATCTACTACATTATCTGTACTCAGAGAGTTATCACTGTGTTATCTGTGGTGTTACATAGGACTGCAGGTGACGTCTACTTCATTATCTGTACTCAGAGAGTTATCACTGTGTTATCTGTGGTGTTACATGGAACTGCAGGTGACATCTACTACATTATCTGTACTCAGAGAGTTATCACTGTGTTATCTGTGGTGTTACATAGGACTGCAGGTGACATCTACTACATTATCTGTACTCAGAGAGTTATCACTGTGTTATCTGTGGTGTTACATAGGACTGCAGGTGACATCTAGTACATTATCTGTACTCAGAGAGTTATCACTGTGTTATCTGTGGTGTTACATAGGACTGCAGGTGACATCTCCTACATTACCTGTACTCAGAGAGTTATCACTGTGTTATCTGTGGTGTTACATAGGACTGCAGGTGACATCTCCTACATTATCTGTACTCAGAGAGTTATCACTGTGTTATCTGTGGTGTTACATAGGACTGCAGGTGACATCTACTACATTATCTGTACTCAGAGAGTTATCACTGTGTTATCTGTGGTGTTACATAGGACTGCAGGTGACATCTAGTACATTATCTGTACTCAGAGAGTTATCACTGTGTTATCTGTGGTGTTACATAGGACTGCAGGTGACATCTCCTACATTACCTGTACTCAGAGAGTTATCACTGTGTTATCTGTGGTGTTACATAGGACTGCAGGTGACATCTACTACATTATCTGTACTCAGAGAGTTATCACTGTGTTATCTGTGGTGTTACATAGGACTGCAGGTGACATCTACTACATTATCTGTACTCAGAGAGTTATCACTGTGTTATCTGTGGTGTTACATAGGACTGCAGGTGACATCTACTCCATTATCTGTACTCAGAGTTATCACTTTGTTATCTGTGGTGTTACATAGGACTGCAGGTGACATTTACTACATTATCTGGACTCAGAGAGTTATCACTGTGTTATCTGTGGTGTTACATAGGACTGCAGGTGACATCTACTACATTATCTGTACTCAGAGAGTTATCACTGTGTTATCTGTGGTGTTACATAGGACTGCAGATGACATCTACTACATTATCTGTACTCAGAGAGTTATCACTGTGTTATCTGTGGTGTTACATAGGACTGCAGGTGACATCTACTACATTATCTGTACTCAGAGAGTTATCACTGTGTTATCTGTGGTGTTACATAGGACTGCAGATGACATCTACTACATTATCTGTACTCAGAGAGTTATCACTGTTATCTGTGGTGTTACATAGGACTGCAGGTGACATCTACTACATTATCTGTACTCAGAGAGTGATCACTGTGTTATCTGTGGTGTTACATAGGACTGCAGGTGACATCTACTACATTATCTGTACTCAGAGAGTTATCACTGTGTTATCTGTGGTGTTACATGGGACTGCAGGTGACATCTACTACATTATCTGTACTCAGAGAGTTATCACTGTGTTATCTGTGGTGTTACATAGGACTGCAGATGACATCTACTACATTATCTGTACTCAGAGAGTTATCACTGTTATCTGTGGTGTTACATAGGACTGCAGGTGACATCTACTACATTATCTGTACTCAGAGAGTGATCACTGTGTTATCTGTGGTGTTACATAGGACTGCAGGTGACATCTACTACATTATCTGTACTCAGAGAGTTATCACTGTGTTATCTGTGGTGTTACATGGGACTGCAGGTGACATCTACTACATTATCTGTACTCAGAGAGTTATCACTGTGTTATCTGTGGTATTACATAGGACTGCAGGTGACATCTACTACATTATCTGTACTCAGAGAGTTATCACTGTGTTATCTGTGGTGTTACATGGGACTGCAGGTGACATCTACTACATTATCTGTACTCAGAGAGTTATCACTGTGTTATCTGTGGTGTTACATAGGACTGCAGGTGACATCTACTCCATTATCTGTACTCAGAGAGTTATCACTGTGTTATCTGTGGTGTTACATAGGACTGCAGGTGACATCTACTTCATTATCTGTACTCAGAGAGTTATCACTGTGTTATCTGTGGTGTTACATAGGACTGCAGGTGACATCTACTACATTATCTGTACTCAGAGAGTTATCACTGTGTTATCTGTGGTGTTACATGGGACTGCAGGTGACAGCTACTACATTATCTGTACTCAGAGAGCTATCACTGTGCTATATGTGGTGTTACATAGGACTGCAGGTGATATCTACTACATTACCTGTACTCAGAGAGTTATCACTGTGTTATCTGTGGTGTTACATAGGACTGCAGGTGACATCTACTACATTATCTGTACTCAGACAGTTATCACTGTGTTATCTGCGGTGTTACATAGGACTGCAAGTGACATCTACTACATTATCTGTACTCAGAGAGAGATCACTGTGTTATCTGTGGTGTTACATAGGACTGCAGGTGACATCTACTACATTATCTGTACTCAGAGAGTTATCACTGTGTTAGCTGTGATGTTACATAGGACTGCAGGTGACATCTACTACATTATCTGTACTCAGAGAGTGATCACTGTGTTATCTGTGGTGTTACATAGGACTGCAGGTGACATCTACTACATTATCTGTACTCAGAGAGTTATCACTGTGTTATATGTGGTGTTACATAGGACTGCAGGTGACATCTACTACATTATCTGTACTCAGGGAGTTATCACTGTGCTATATGTGGTGTTACATAGGACTGCAGGTGACATCTACTACATTATCTGTACTCAGAGAGTTATCACTGTGTTATATGTGGTGTTACATAGGACTGCAGGTGACATCTACTACATTATCTGTACTCAGATAGATATCACTGTATTATCTGTGGTGTTACATAGGACTGCAGGTGACATCTACTACATTATCTGAACTCAGAGAGTTATCACTGTGTTATCTGTGGTGTTACATAGGACTGCAGGTGATATCTAATACATTATCTGTACAGAGAGTTATCACTGTATTATTTGTGGTGTTACATAGGACTGCAGGTGACATCTACTACATTATCTGTACTCAGAGTTATCACTGTGTTATCTGTGGTGTTACATAGGACTGCAGGTGACATCTATTACATTATCTGTACTCAGAGAGTTATCACTGTGGTATCTGTGGTGTTACATAGGACTGCAGGTGACATCTATTACATTATCTGTACTCAGAGAGTCATCACTGTGTTATCTGTGGTGTTACATAGGACTGCAGGTGACATCTACTACATTATCTGTACTCAGAGAGTTATCACTGTGTTATCTGTGGTGTTACATAGGACTGCAGGTGACATCTACTACATTATCTGTACTCAGAGAGTTATCACTGTGGTATCTGTGGTGTTACATAGGACTGCAGGTGACATCTACTACATTATCTGTACTCAGAGAGTTATCACTGTATTATCTGTAGTGTTACATAGGACTGCTGGTGACATCTACTACATTATCTGTACTCAGAGAGTTATCACTGTGGTATCTGTGGTGTTACATAGGACTGCAGGTGACATCTACTACATTATCTGTACTCAGAGAGTTATCACTGTATTATCTGTGGTGTTACATAGGACTGCTGGTGACATCTACTACATTATCTGTACTCAGAGAGTTATCACTGTGTTATCTGTGGTGTTACATAGGACTGCAGGTGACATCTACTACATTGTCTACTCAGAGAGTTATCACTGTGTTATCTGTGGTGTTACATAGGACTGCAGATTACATCTACTACATTATCTGTACTCAGGGAGTTATCACTGTGCTATATGTGGTGTTACATAGGACTGCAGGTGACATCTACTACATTATCTGTACTCAGAGAGTTATCACTGTGCTATATGTGGTGTTACATAGGACTGCAGGTGACATCTACTACATTATCTGTACTCAGAGAGTCATCACTGTGTTATCTGTGGTGTTACATAGGACTGCAGATGACATCTACTACATTATCTGTACTCAGAAAGTTATCACTGTGCTATATGTGGTGTTACATAGGACTGCAAGTGACATCTACTACATTATCTGTACTCAGAGAGTTATCACTGTGTTATCTGTGGTGTTACATAGGACTGCAGGTGACATCTACTACATTATCTGTACTCAGAGAGTTATCACTGAGTTATCTGTGGTGTTACGTAGGACTGCAGATGACATCTAATACATTATCTGTACTCAGAGAGTTATCACTGTGTTATCTGTAGTGTTACATGGGACTGCAGGTGACATCTACTACATTATCTGTACAGAGAGTTATCACTGTGTTATCTGTGGTGTTACATAGGACTGCAGGTGAGATCTACTACATTATCTGTACTCAGAGAGTTATCACTGTGTTATCTCTGGTGTTACATAGGACTGCATGTGACATCTACTACATTATCTGTACTCAGAGAGTTATCACTGTGTTATCTGTGGTGTTACATAGGACAGCAGGTGACATCTACTACATTATCTGTACTCAGAGAGTTATCACTGTGTTATCTGTGGTGTTACATAGGACTGCAGGTGACATCTACTACATTATCTGTACTCAGGGAGTTATCACTGTGTTATCTGTGGTGTTACATAGGACTGCAGGTGACATCTCCTACATTATCTGTACTCAGAGAGTTATCACTGTGTTATCTGTGGTGTTACATAGGACTGCAGGTGACATCTACTACATTATCTGTACTCAGAGAGTTATCACTGTATTATCTGTGGTGTTACATAGGACTGCAGGTGACATCTACTACATTATCTGTACTCGGAGAGTTATCACTGTGTTATCTGTGGTGTTACATAGGACTGCAGGTGACATCTACTACATTATCTGTACTCAGAGAGTTATCACTGTGTTATCTGTGGTGTTACATAGGACTGCAGGTGACATCTACTACATTATCTGTACTCAGAGAGTGATCACTGTGTTATCTGTGGTGTTACATAGGACTGCAGGTGACATCTACTACATTATCTGTACTCAGGGAGTTATCACTGTGCTATATGTGGTGTTACATAGGACTGCAGGTGACATCTACTACATTATCTGTACTCAGGGAGTTATCACTGTGTTATCTGTGGTGTTACATAGGACTGCAGGTGACATCTCCTACATTAAATGTACTCAGAGAGTTATCACTGTGTTATCTGTGGTGTTACATAGGACTGCAGGTGACATCTACTACATTATCTGTACTCAGAGAGTTATCACTGTGTTATCTGTGGTGTTACATAGGACTGCAGGTGACATCTCCTACATTATCTGTACTGAGAGTGTTATCACTGTGTTATCTGTGGTGTTACATAGGACTGCAGGTGACATCTACTACATTATCTGTACTCAGAGAGTTATCACTGTGTTATCTGTGGTGTTACATAGGACTGCAGGTGACATCTCCTACATTATCTGTACTGAGAGAGTTATCACTGTGTTATCTGTGGTGTTACATAGGACTGCAGGTGACATCTACTACATTATCTGTACTCAGAGAGTTATCACTGTGTTATCTGTGGTGTTACATAGGACTGCAGGTGACATCTACTACATTATCTGTACTCAGTCAGTTATCACTGTGTTATCTGTGGTGTTACATGGGACTGCAGGTGACAGCTACTACATTATCTGTACTCAGAGAGTTATCACTGTGTTATCTGTGGTGTTACATGGGACTGCAGGTGACAGCTACTACATTATCTGTACTCAGAGAGTTATCACTGTGTTATCTGTGGTGTTACATAGGACTGCGGGTGACATCTACTACATTATCTGCACAGAGAGTTATCACTGTGTTATCTGTGGTGTTACATAGGACTGCGGGTGACATCTACTACATTATCTGTACTCAGAGAGTTATCACCGTGTTATCTGTGGTGTTACATAGGACTGCAGGTGACATCTACTACATTATCTGTACTCAGAGTGTTATCACTGTGTTATCTGTGGTGTTACATAGGACTGCAGGTGACATCTACTACATTATCTGTACTCAGCGAGTTATCACTGTGTTATCTGTGGTGTTACATAGGACTGCAGGTGACATCTACTACATTATCTGTACTCAGTCAGTTATCACTGTGTTATCTGCGGTGTTACATAGAACTGCAGGTGACATCTACTACATTATCTGAACTCAGAGAGTTATCACTGTTATCTGTGGTGTTACATAGGACTGCAGATGACATCTACTACGTTATCTGTACTCAGAGAGTTATCACTGTGTTATCTGTGGTGTTACATAGGACTGCAGGTGACATCTACTACATTATCTGTACTCAGGGAGTTATCACTGTGCTATATGTGGTGTTACATGGGACTGCAGGTGACATCTACTACATTATCTGTGCTCAGAGAGTTATCACTGTGTTATCTGTGGTGTTACATAGGACTGCAGGTGACATCTACTACATTATCTGTACTCAGAGAGTTATCACTGTGTTATCTGTGGTGTTACATGGGACTGCAGGTGACAGCTACTACATTATCTGTACTCAGAGAGCTATCACTGTGCTATATGTGGTGTTACATAGGACTGCAGGTGATATCTACTACATTATCTGTACTCAGAGAGTTATCACTGTGTTAACTGTGGTGTTACATAGGACTGCAGGTGACATCTACTACATTATCTGTACTCAGAGAGATATCACTGTGCTATATGTGGTGTTACATAGGACTGCAGGTGACATCTACTACATTATCTGTACTCAGAGAGTTATCACTGTGTTATCTGTGGTGTTACATAGGACTGCAGGTGACATCTACTACATTATCTGTGCTCAGAGAGGTATCACTGTGTTATCTGTGGTGTTACATAGGACTGCAGGTGACATCTACTACATTATCTGTACTCAGGGAGTTATCACTGTGCTATATGTGGTGTTACATGGGACTGCAGGTGACATCTACTACATTATCTGTACTCAGGGAGTTATCACTGTGTTATCTGTGGTGTTACATAGGACGGCAGGTGACATCTACTACATTATCTGTACTCAGGGAGTTATCACTGTGCTATATGTGGTGTTACATAGGACTGCAGGTGACATCTACTACATTATCTGTACTCAGAGAGTTATCACTGTGCTATATGTGGTGTTACATAGGACTGCAGGTGACATCTACTACATTATCTGTACTCATGGAGTTATCACTGGGTTATCTGTGGTGTTACATAGGACTGCAGGTGACATCTACTACATTATCTGTACTCAGAGAGTTATCACTGTGCTATATGTGGTGTTACATAGGACTGCAGGTGACATCTACTACATTATCTGTACTCAGAGAGATATTACTGTGTTATCTGTGGTGTTACATAGGACTGCAGGTGACATCTACTACATTATCTGTACTCAGAGAGTTATCACTGTGTTATCTGTGGTGTTACATAGGACTGCAGGTGACATCTACTACATTATCTGTACTCAGAGAGTAACCACTGTGTTATCTGTGGTGTTACATAGGACTGCAGGTGACATCTACTACATTATCTGTACTCAGAGAGTAACCACTGTGTTATCTATGGTGTTACATAGGACTGCAGGTGACATCTATTACATTATCTGTACTCAGGGAGTTATCACTGTGCTATATGTGGTGTTACATGGGACTGCAGGTGACATCTACTACATTATCTGTACTCAGGGAGTTATCACTGTGTTATCTGTGGTGTTACATAGGACTGCAGGTGACATCTACTACATTATCTGTACAGAGAGTTATCACTGTGTTATCTGTGGTGTTACATAGGACTGCAGATGACATCTACTACATTATCTGTACTCAGAGAGTTATCACTGTGTTATCTGTGGTGTTACATAGGACTGCAGGTGACATCTACTACATTATGTGTACTCAGAGAGTTATCACTGTGTTATCTGTGGTGTTACATAGGACTGCAGGTGACATCTACTACATTATCTGTACTCAGAGATTTATCACTGTGTTATCTGTGGTGTTACATAGGACTGCGGGTGACATCTACTACATTATCTGTACTCAGAGAGTTATCACCATGTTATCTGTGGTGTTACATAGGACTGCAGGTGACATCTACTACATTATCTGTACTCAGAGAGTTATCAATGTGTTATCTGTGGTGTTACATAGGACTGCGGGTGACATCTACTACATTATCTGTACTCGGGGAGTTATCACTGTGCTATATGTGGTGTTACATAGGACTGCAGGTGACATCTACTACATTATCTGTACTCAGAGAGATATCACTGTGTTATCTGTGGTGTTACATAGGACTGCAGGTGACATCGACTACATTATCTGTACTCAGAGAGTTATCACTGTGTTATCTGTGGTGTTACATAGGACTGCAGGTGTCATCTACTACATTATCTGTACTCAGAGAGTTATCACTGTTATCTGTGGTGTTACATAGGACTGCAGGTGACATCTACTACATTATCTGTACTCAGAGAGTTATCACTGTGTTATCTGTGGTGTTACATAGGACTGCAGGTGTCATCTACTACATTATCTGTACTCAGAGAGTTATCACTGTTATCTGTGGTGTTACATAGGACTGCAGATGACATCTACTACATTATCTGTACTCAGAGAGTTATCACTGTGTTATCTGTGGTGTTACATGGGACTGCAGGTGACATCTACTACATTATTTGTACTCAGGGAGTTATCACTGTGCTATATGTGGTGTTACATGGGACTGCAGGTGACATCTACTACATTATCTGTGCTCAGAGAGGTATCACTGTGTTATCTGTGGTGTTACATAGGACTGCAGGTGAGATCTACTACATTATCTGTACTCAGGGAGTTATCACTGTGCTATATGTGGTGTTACATGGGACTGCAGGTGACATCTACTACATTATCTGTACTCAGGGAGTTATCACTGTGTTATCTGTGGTGTTACATAGGACTGCAGGTGACATCTACATTATCTGTACTCAGAGAGTTATCACTGTGTTATCTGTGGTGTTACATAGGACTGCAGGTGACATCTACTACATTATCTGTACTCAGGGAGTTATCACTGTGCTATATGTGGTGTTACATAGGACTGCAGGTGACATCTACTACATTATCTGTACTCAGGGAGTTATCACTGTGTTATCTGTGGTGTTACATAGGACTGCAGGTGACATCTACTACATTATCTGTACTCAGAGAGTTATCACTGTGTTATCTTTGGTGTTACATAGGACTGCAGGTGACATCTACTACATTATCTGTACTCAGGGAGTTATCACTGTGCTATATGTGGTGTTACATGGGACTGCAGGTGACATCTACTACATTATCTGTGCTCAGAGAGTTATCACTGTGTTATCTGTGGTGTTACATAGGACTGCAGGTGACATCTACTACATTATCTGTACTCAGAGAGTTATCACTGTGTTATCTGTGGTGTTACATAGGACTGCAGGTGACATCTACTACATTATCTGTACTCAGAGAGTTATCACTGTGTTATCTGTGGTGTTACATAGGACTGCAGGTGACATCTACTACATTATCTGTACTCAGAGAGTCATCACTGTGTTATCTGTGGTGTTACATAGAACTGCAGGTGACATCTACTACATTATCTGTACTCAGAGAGTTATCACTGTGTTATCTGTGGTGTTACATAGGACTGCAGGTGACATCTACTACATTATCTGTACTCAGAGAGTTATCACTGTGTTATCTGTGGTGTTACATAGGACTGCAGTTGACATCTACTACATTATCTGTGCTCAGAGAGTTATCACTGTGTTATCTGTGGTGTTACATAGGACTGCAGGTGACATCTACTACATTATCTGTGCTCAGAGAGTTATCACTGTGTTATCTGTGGTGTTACATAGGACTGCAGGTGACATCTACTACATTATCTGTACTCAGAGAGTTATCACTGTGCTATATGTGGTGTTACATAGGACTGCAGGTGACATCTACTACATTATCTGTACCTAGAGAGTTATCACTGTGTTATCTGTGGTGTTACATAGGACTGCAGGTGACATCTACTACATTATCTGTACTCAGAGAGTTATCACTGTGTTATCTGTGGTGTTACATAGGACTGCAGGTGACATCTACTACATTATCTGTACTCAGAGAGTTATCACTGTGCTATATGTGGTGTTACATAGGACTGCAGGTGACATCTACTACATTATCTGTACTCAGGGAGTTATCACTGTGTTATCTGTGGTGTTACATAGGACTGCAGGTGACATCTACTACATTATCTGTACTCAGGGAGTTATCACTGTGCTATATGTGGTGTTACATAGGACTGCAGGTGACATCTACTACATTATCTGTACTCAGAGAGTTATCACTGTGCTATATGTGGTGTTACATAGGACTGCAGGTGACATCTACTACATTATCTGTACTCAGGGAGTTATCACTGTGCTATATGTGGTGTTACATAGGACTGCAGGTGACATCTACTACATTATCTCTACTCAGAGAGTTATCACTGTGCTATATGTGGTGTTACATAGGACTGCAGGTGACATCTACTACATTATCTGTACTCAGGGAGTTATCACTGTGTTATCTGTGGTGTTACATAGGACTGCAGGTGACATCTACTACATTATCTGTACTCAGGGAGTTATCACTGTGTTATCTGTGGTGTTACATAGGACTGCAGGTGACATCTACTACATTATCTCTACTCAGAGAGTTATCACTGTTATCTGTGGTGTTACATAGGACTGCAGGTGACATCTACTACATTATCTGTACTCAGAGAGTGATCACTGTGTTATCTGTGGTGTTACATAGGACTGTAGGTGACATTTACTACATTATCTGTACTCAGGGAGCTATCACTGTGTTATCTGTGGTGTTACATAGGACTGTAGGTGACATCTACTACATTATCTGTACTCAGAGAGTTATCACTGTGCTATATGTGGTGTTACATGGGACTGCAGGTGACATCTACTACATTATCTGTACTCAGGGAGTTATCACTGTGTTATCTGTGGTGTTACATAGGACTGCAGGTGACCTCTACTACATTATCTGTACTCAGGGAGTTATCACTGTGCTATATGTGGTGTTACATAGGACTGCAGGTGACATCTACTACATTATCTGTACTCAGGGAGTTATCACTGTGTTATCTGTGGTGTTACATAGGACTGCAGGTGACATCTACTACATTATCTGTACTCAGGGAGTTATCACTGTGCTATAAGTGGTGTTACATAGGACTGCAGGTGACATCTACTACATTATCTCTACTCAGAGAGTTATCACTGTGCTATATGTGGTGTTACATAGGACTGCAGGTGACATCTACTACATTATCTGTACTCAGGGAGTTATCACTGTGTTATCTGTGGTGTTACATAGGACTGCAGGTGACATCTACTACATTATCTGTACTCAGGGAGTTATCACTGTGCTATATGTGGTGTTACATAGGACTGCAGGTGACATCTACTACATTATCTGTACTCAGGGAGTTATCACTGTATTATCTGTGGTGTTACATAGGACTGCAGGTGACATCTACTACAGTATCTGTGCTCAGAGAGTGATCACTGTGTTATCTGTGGTGTTAGATAGGACTGCAGGTGACATCTACTACATTATCTGTACTCAGAGAGGTATCACTGTGCTATCTGTGGTGTTACATAGGACTGCAGGTGACATCTACTACATTATCTGTACTCAGATAGTTATCACTGTGTTGTCTGTGGTGTTACATAGGACTGCAGGTGACATCTACTACATTATCTGTACTCAGACAGTTATCACTGTGTTATCTGTGGTGTTACATAGGACTGCAGGTGACATCTACTACATTATCTGTACTCAGAGAGTTATCACTGTGTTATCTGTGGTGTTACATAGGACTGCAGGTGACATCTACTACATTATCTGTACTCAGAGAGTTATCACTGTGCTATCTGTGGTGTTACATAGGACTGCTGGTGACATCTATTACATTATCTGTACTCAGAGAGTTATCACTGTATTATCTGTGGTGTTACATAGGACTGCAGGTGACATCTACTACATTATCTGTACTCAGAGAGTTATCTCTGTGTTATCTGTGGTGTTACATAGGACTGCAGGTGACATCTACTACATTATCTGTACTCAGAGTTATCACTGTGTTATCTGTGGTGTTACATAGGACTGCAGGTGACATCTACTACATTATCTGTACTCAGAGAGTTATCACTGTGTTATCTGTGGTGTTACATAGGACTGCAGGTGACATCTACTACATTATCTGTACTCAGAGTTATCACTGTGTTATCTGTGGTGTTACATAGGACTGCAGGTGACATCTACTACATTATCTGTGCTCAGAGAGTTATCACTGTGTTATCTGTGGTGTTACATAGGACTGCAGGTGACATTTACTACATTATCTGTACTCAGGGAGTTATCACTGTGTTATCTGTGGTGTTACATAGGACTGCAGGTGACATCTACTACATTATCTGTACTCAGGGAGTTATCACTGTGTTATCTGCGGTGTTACATAGGACTGCAGGTGACATCTACTACATTATCTGTACTCAGGGAGTTATCACTGTGTTATCTGTGGTGTTACATAGGACTGCAGGTGACATCTACTCCATTATCTGTACTCAGAGAGTTATCACTGTGCTATATGTGGTGTTACATGGGACTGCAGGTGACATCTACTACATTATCTGTACTCAGGGAGTTATCACTGTGTTATCTGTGGTGTTACATAGGACTGCAGGTGACATCTACTACATTATCTGTACTCAGAGAGTTATCACTGTTATCTGTGGTGTTACATAGGACTGCGGGTGACATCTACTACATTATCTGTGCTCGGAGAGTTATCACTGTGTTATCTGTGGTGTTACATAGGACTGCATGTGACATCTACTACATTATCTGTACTCAGAGAGTTATCACTGTGTTATCTGTGGTGTTACATAGGACTGCATGTGATATCTACTACATTATCTGTACTCAGGGAGTTATCACTGTGCTATAAGTGGTGTTACATAGGACTGCAGGTGACATCTACTACATTATCTCTACTCAGAGAGTTATCACTGTGCTATATGTGGTGTTACATAGGACTGCAGGTGACATCTACTACATTATCTGTACTCAGGGAGTTATCACTGTGTTATCTGTGGTGTTACATAGGACTGCAGGTGACATCTACTACATTATCTGTACTCAGGGAGTTATCACTGTGCTATATGTGGTGTTACATAGGACTGCAGGTGACATCTACTACATTATCTGTACTCAGGGAGTTATCACTGTATTATCTGTGGTGTTACATAGGACTGCAGGTGACATCTACTACAGTATCTGTGCTCAGAGAGTGATCACTGTGTTATCTGTGGTGTTAGATAGGACTGCAGGTGACATCTACTACATTATCTGTACTCAGACAGTTATCACTGTGTTATCTGTGGTGTTACATAGGACTGCAGGTGACATCTACTACATTATCTGTACTCAGAGAGTTATCACTGTGTTATCTGTGGTGTTACATAGGACTGCAGGTGACATCGACTACATTATCTGTACTCAGAGAGTTATCACTGTATTATCTGTGGTGTTACATAGGACTGCAGGTGACATCTACTACATTATCTGTACTCAGAGAGTTATCACTGTATTATCTGTGGTGTTACATAGGACTGCAGGTGACATCTACTACAGTATCTGTGCTCAGAGAGTGATCACTGTGTTATCTGTGGTGTTAGATAGGACTGCAGGTGACATCTACTACATTATCTGTACTCAGGGAGTTATCACTGTATTATCTGTGGTGTTACATAGGACTGCAGGTGACATCTACTACAGTATCTGTGCTCAGAGAGTGATCACTGTGTTATCTGTGGTGTTAGATAGGACTGCAGGTGACATCTACTACATTATCTGTACTCAGGGAGTTATCACTGTGTTATCTTTGGTGTTACATAGGACTGCAGGTGACATCTACTACAGTATCTGTGCTCAGAGAGTGATCACTGTGTTATCTGTGGTGTTACATAGGACTGCAGGTGACATCTACTACATTATCTGTACTCAGAGAGTTATCACTGTGTTATCTGTGGTGTTAGATAGGACTGCAGGTGACATCTACTACAGTATCTGTACTCAGAGAGTTATCACTGTGTTATCTGTGGTGTTACATAGGACTGCAGGTGACATCTACTACAGTATCTGTACTCAGAGAGTTATCACTGTGTTATCTGTGGTGTTACATAGGACTGCAGGTGACATCTACTACATTATCTGTACTCAGAGAGTTATCACTGTGTTATCTGTGGTGTTACATAGGACTGCAGGTGACATCTACTACATTATCTGTACTGAGAGAGTTATCAATGTGTTATCTGTGGTGTTACATAGGACTGCAGGTGACATCTACTACATTATCTGTACTCAGAGAGTTATCACTGTGTTATCTGTGGTGTTAGATAGGACTGCAGGTGACATCTACTACAGTATCTGTGCTCAGAGAGTTATCACTGTGTTATCTGTGGTGTTACATAGGACTGCAGGTGACATCTACTACATTATCTGTACTCAGAGAGTTATCACTGTGTTATCTGTGGTGTTACATAGGACTGCAGGTGACATCTACTACATTATCTGTACTCAGAGAGTTATCACTGTGTTATCTGTGGTGTTACATAGGACTGCAGGTGACATCTACTACATTATCTGTACTGAGAGAGTTATCAATGTGTTATCTGTGGTGTTACATAGGACTGCAGGTGACATCTACTACATTATCTGTACTCAGAGAGTTATCACTGTGTTATCTGTGGTGTTACATAGGACTGCAGGTGACATCTACTACATTATCTGTACTCAGAGAGTTATCACTGTGTTATCTGTGGTGTTACATAGGACTGCAGGTGACATCTACTACATTATCTGTACTCAGAGAGTTATCACTGTGCTATCTGTGATGTTACATAGGACTGCTGATGACATCTATTACATTATCTGTACTCAGAGAGTTATCACTGTGTTATCTGTGGTGTTACATAGGACTGCAGGTGACATCTACTACATTATCTGTACTCAGGGAGTTATCACTGTGCTATATGTGGTGTTACATAGGACTGCATGTGACATCTACTACATTATCTGTACTCAGAGAGTTATCACTGTGCTATATGTGGTGTTACATAGGACTGCAGGTGACATCTACTACATTATCTGTACTCAGGGAGTTATCACTGTGTTATCTGTGGTGTTACATAGGACTGCAGGTGACATCTACTACATTATCTGTACTCAGGGAGTTATCACTGTGCTATAAGTGGTGTTACATAGGACTGCAGGTGACATCTACTACATTATCTCTACTCAGAGAGTTATCACTGTGCTATATGTGGTGTTACATAGGACTGCAGGTGACATCTACTACATTATCTGTACTCAGGGAGTTATCACTGTGTTATCTGTGGTGTTACATAGGACTGCAGGTGACATCTACTACATTATCTGTACTCAGGGAGTTATCACTGTGCTATATGTGGTGTTACATAGGACTGCAGGTGACATCTACTACATTATCTGTACTCAGGGAGTTATCACTGTATTATCTGTGGTGTTACATAGGACTGCAGGTGACATCTACTACAGTATCTGTGCTCAGAGAGTGATCACTGTGTTATCTGTGGTGTTAGATAGGACTGCAGGTGACATCTACTACATTATCTGTACTCAGACAGTTATCACTGTGTTATCTGTGGTGTTACATGGGACTGCAGATGACATCTACTACATTATCTGTACTCAGAGAGTTATCACTGTGTTATCTGTGGTGTTACATAGGACTGCAGGTGACATCGACTACATTATCTGTACTCAGAGAGTTATCACTGTATTATCTGTGGTGTTACATAGGACTGCAGGTGACATCTACTACATTATCTGTACTCAGAGAGTTATCACTGTATTATCTGTGGTGTTACATAGGACTGCAGGTGACATCTACTACAGTATCTGTGCTCAGAGAGTGATCACTGTGTTATCTGTGGTGTTAGATAGGACTGCAGGTGACATCTACTACATTATCTGTACTCAGGGAGTTATCACTGTATTATCTGTGGTGTTACATAGGACTGCAGGTGACATCTACTACAGTATCTGTGCTCAGAGAGTGATCACTGTGTTGTCTGTGGTGTTAGATAGGACTGCAGGTGACATCTACTACATTATCTGTACTCAGGGAGTTATCACTGTGTTATCTGTGGTGTTACATAGGACTGCAGGTGACATCTACTACAGTATCTGTGCTCAGAGAGTGATCACTGTGTTATCTGTGGTGTTACATAGGACTGCAGGTGACATCTACTACATTATCTGTACTCAGAGAGTTATCACTGTGTTATCTGTGGTGTTACATAGGACTGCAGGTGACATCTACTACATTATCTGTACTCAGAGAGTTATCACTGTGTTATCTGTGGTGTTACATAGGACTGCAGGTGACATCTACTACATTATCTGTACTCAGAGAGTTATCACTGTGTTATCTGTGGTGTTACATAGGACTGCAGGTGACATCTACTACATTATCTGTACTGAGAGAGTTATCAATGTGTTATCTGTGGTGTTACATAGGACTGCAGGTGACATCTACTACATCATCTGTACTCAGAGAGTTATCACTGTGTTATTTGTGGTGTTACATAGGACTGCAGGTGACATCTACTACATTATCTGTACTCAGAGAGTTATCACTGTGTTATCTGTGGTGTTACATAGGACTGCAGGTGACATCTACTACATTATCTGTACTCAGAGAGTTATCACTGTGCTATCTGTGATGTTACATAGGACTGCAGCTGACATCTACTACATTATCTGTACTCAGAGAGTTATCACTGTGTTATCTGTGGTGTTACATAGGACTGCAGGTGACATCTACTACATTATCTGTACTCAGAGAGTTATCACTGTGTTATCTGTGGTGTTACATAGGACTGCAGGTGACATCTACTACATTATCTGTACTGAGAGAGTTATCAATGTGTTATCTGTGGTGTTACATAGGACTGCAGGTGACATCTACTACATCATCTGTACTCAGAGAGTTATCACGGTGTTATTTGTGGTGTTACATAGGACTGCAGGTGACATCTACTACATTATCTGTACTCAGAGAGTTATCACTGTGTTATCTGTGGTGTTACATAGGACTGCTGGTGACATCTATTACATTATCTGTACTCAGAGAGTTATCACTGTGTTATCTGTGGTGTTACATAGGACTGCAGGTGACATTTACTACATTATCTGTACTCAGAGAGTTATCACTGTGTTATCTGTGGTGTTACATAGGACTGTAGGTGACATCTACTACATTATCTGTACTCAGAGAGTTATCACTGTGTTATCTGTGGTGTTACATAGGACTGCAGGTGACATTTACTACATTATCTGTACTCAGAGAGTTATCACTGTGTTATCTGTGGTGTTACATAGGACTGCAGGTGACATTTACTACATTATCTGTACTCAGAGAGTTATCACTGTGTTATCTGTGGTGTTACATAGGACTGCAGGTGACATCAACTACATTATCTGTACTCAGAGAGTTATCACTGTGTTATCTGTGGTGTTACATAGGACTGCAGGTGACATCTACTACATTATCTGTACTCAGAGAGTTATCACTGTGCTATCTGTGATGTTACATAGGACTGCTGGTGACATCTATTACATTATCTGTACTCAGAGAGTTATCACTGTGTTATCTGTGGTGTTACATAGGACTGCAGGTGACATTTACTACATTATCTGTACTCAGAGAGTTATCACTGTGTTATCTGTGGTGTTACATAGGACTGCAGGTGACATCTACTACATTATCTGTACTCAGAGTTATCACTGTGTTATCTGTGGTGTTACATAGGACTGCAGGTGACATCTACTACATTATCTGTACTCAGAGAGTTATCACTGTGTTATCTGTGGTGTTACATAGGACTGCAGGTGACATCTACTACATTATCTGTACTCAGAGTTATCACTGTGTTATCTGTGGTGTTACATAGGACTGCAGGTGACATCTACTACATTATCTGTGCTCAGAGAGTTATCACTGTGTTATCTGTGGTGTTACATAGGACTGCAGGTGACATCTACTACATTATCTGTGCTCAGAGAGGTATCACTGTGTTATCTGTGGTGTTACATAGGACTGCAGATGAGATCTACTACATTATCTGTACTCAGGGAGTTATCACTGTGTTATCTGTGGTGTTACATAGGACTGCAGGTGACATCTACTACATTATCTGTACTCAGGGAGTTATCACTGTGTTATCTGCGGTGTTACATAGGACTGCAGTTGACATCTACTACATTATCTGTACTCAGTGAGTTATCACTGTGTTATCTGTGGTGTTACATAGGACTGCAGGTGACATCTACTACATTATCTGTACTCAGGGAGTTATCACTGTGTTATCTGCGGTGTTACATAGGACTGCAGGTGACATCTACTACATTATCTGTACTCAGGGAGTTATCACTGTGTTATCTGTGGTGTTACATAGGACTGCAGGTGACATCTACTCCATTATCTGTACTCAGAGAGTTATCACTGTGCTATATGTGGTGTTACATGGGACTGCAGGTGACATCTACTACATTATCTGTACTCAGGGAGTTATCACTGTGTTATCTGTGGTGTTACATAGGACTGCAGGTGACATCTACTACATTATCTGTACTCAGAGAGTTATCACTGTTATCTGTGGTGTTACATAGGACTGCGGGTGACATCTACTACATTATCTGTGCTCGGAGAGTTATCACTGTGTTATCTGTGGTGTTACATAGGACTGCATGTGACATCTACTACATTATCTGTACTCAGAGAGTTATCACTGTGTTATCTGTGGTGTTACATAGGACTGCAGGTGACATCTACTACATTATCTGTACTCAGGGAGTTATCACTGTGCTATATGTGGTGTTACATAGGACTGCAGGTGACATCTACTACATTATCTGTACTCAGGGAGTTATCACTGTTATCTGTGGTATTACATAGGACTGCAGATGACATCTACTACATTATCTGTACTCAGGGAGTTATCACTGTGTTATCTGTGGTGTTACATAGGACTGCAGGTGACATCTACTACATTATCTGTACTCAGAGAGTTATCACTGTATTATCTGTGGTGTTACATAGGACTGCAGGTAACATCTACTACATTATCTGTACTCAGAGAGTTATCACTGTGTTATCTGTGGTGTTACATAGGACTGCAGGTGACATCTACTACATTATCTGTACTCAGAGAGTTATCACTGTGTTATCTGTGGTGTTACATAGGACTGCAGGTGACATCTACTACATTATCTGTACTGAGAGAGTTATCAATGTGTTATCTGTGGTGTTACATAGGACTGCAGGTGACATCTACTACATTATCTGTGCTCAGAGAGTTATCACTGTGTTATCTGTGGTGTTACATAGGACTGCAGGTGACATCTACTACATTATCTGTGCTCAGAGAGGTATCACTGTGTTATCTGTGGTGTTACATGGGACTGCAGGTGACATATACTACATTATCTGTACTCAGGGAGTTATCACTGTGTTATCTGTGGTGTTACATAGGACTGCAGGTGACATCTACTACATTATCTGTACTCAGGGAGTTATCACTGTGTTATCTGCGATGTTACATAGGACTGCAGGTGACATCTACTACATTATCTGTACTCAGGGAGTTATCACTGTGTTATCTGTGGTGTTACATAGGACTGCAGGTGACATCTACTCCATTATCTGTACTCAGAGAGTTATCACTGTGCTATATGTGGTGTTACATGGGACTGCAGGTGACATCTACTACATTATCTGTACTCAGGGAGTTATCACTGTGTTATCTGTGGTGTTACATAGGACTGCAGGTGACATCTACTACATTATCTGTACTCAGAGAGTTATCACTGTTATCTGTGGTGTTACATAGGACTGCGGGTGACATCTACTACATTATCTGTACTCAGAGAGTTATCACTGTGTTATCTGTGGTGTTACATAGGACTGCATGTGACATCTACTACATTATCTGTACTCAGAGAGTTATCACTGTGTTATCTGTGGTGTTACATAGGACTGCAGGTGACATCTACTACATTATCTGTACTCAGGGAGTTATCACTGTGCTATATGTGGTGTTACATAGGACTGCAGGTGACATCTACTACATTATCTGTACTCAGGGAGTTATCACTGTTATCTGTGGTATTACATAGGACTGCAGATGACATCTACTACATTATCTGTACTCAGGGAGTTATCACTGTGTTATCTGTGGTGTTACATAGGACTGCAGGTGACATCTACTACATTATCTGTACTCAGAGAGTTATCACTGTATTATCTGTGGTGTTACATAGGACTGCAGGTGACATCTACTACATTATCTGTACTCAGAGAGTTATCACTGTGTTATCTGTGGTGTTACATAGGACTGCAGGTGACATCTACTACATTATCTGTACTCAGGGAGTTTCACTGTGTTATCTGTGGTGTTACATAGGACTGCAGGTGACATCTCCTACATTATCTGTACTCAGAGAGTTATCACTGTGTTATCTGTGGTGTTACATAGGACTGCAGGTGACATCTACTACATTATCTGTACTCAGAGAGTTATCACTGTATTATCTGTGGTGTTACATAGGACTGCAGGTGACATCTACTACATTATCTGTACTCAGAGAGTTATCACTGTGTTATCTGTGGTGTTACATAGGACTGCAGGTGACATCTACTACATTATCTGTACTCAGAGAGTTATCACTGTGTTATCTGTGGTGTTACATAGGACTGCAGGTGACATCTACTACATTATCTGTACTCAGAGAGTTATCACTGTATTATCTGTGGTGTTACATAGGACTGCAGGTGACATCTACTACATTATCTGTACTCAGAGAGTTATCACTGTGTTATCTGTGGTGTTACATAGGACTGCAGGTGACATCTACTACATTATCTGTACTCAGGGAGTTATCACTGTGTTATCTGTGGTGTTACATAGGACTGCAGGTGACATCTACTACATTATCTGTACTCAGAGAGTTATCACTGTGTTATCTGTGGTGTTACATAGGACTGCAGGTGACATCTACTACATTATCTGTACTCGGAGAGTTATCACTGTGTTATCTGGGATGTTACATAGGACTGCAGGTGATATCTCCTACATTATCTGTACTCAGAGAGTTATCACTGTATTATCTGTGGTGTTACATAGGACTGCAGGTGACATCTACTACATTATCTGTACTCGGAGAGTTATCACTGTGTTATCTGTGGTGTTACATAGGACTGCAGATGACATCTACATTATCTGTACTCAGAGATTTATCACTGTGTTATCTGTGGTGTTACATAGGACTGCAGGTGACATCTACTACATTATCTGTACTCAGGGAGTTATCATTGTGTTATCTGTGGTGTTACATAGGACTGCAGGTGACATCTACTACATTATCTGTACTCAGGGAGTTATCACTGTGTTATCTGTGGTGTTACATAGGACTGCAGGTGACGTCTACTACATTATCTGTACTCAGAGAGTTATCACTGTTATCTGTGGTGTTACATAGGACTGCAGGTGACATCGACTACATTACCTGTACTCAGAGAGTTATCACTGTGTTATCTGTGGTGTTACATAGGACTGCAGGTGACATCTACTACATTATCTGTACTCAGGGAGTTATCACTGTGTTATCTGTGGTGTTACATAGGACTGCAGGTGACGTCTACTACATTATCTGTACTCAGAGAGTTATCACTGTTATCTGTGGTGTTACATAGGACTGCAGGTGACATCTACTACATTATCTGTACTCAGAGAGTTATCACTGTTATCTGTGGTGTTACATAGGACTGCAGGTGACATCGACTACATTATCTGTACTCAGAGAGTTATCACTGTGTTATCTGTTGTGTTACATAGGACTGCAGGTGACATCTACTACATTATCTGTACTCAGAGAGTTATCACTGTGTTATCTGTGGTGTTACATAGGACTGCAGGTGACATCTACTACATTATCTGTACTCAGAGAGTTATCACTGTGTTATCTGTGGTGTTACATAGGACTGCAGGTGACATCTACTACATTATCTGTACTCAGGGAGTTATCACTGTGTTATCTGTGGTGTTACATAGGACTGCAGGTGACATCTCCTACATTATTTGTACTCAGAGAGTTATCACTGTGTTATCTGTGGTGTTACATAGGACTGCAGGTGACATCTACTACATTATCTGTACTCAGAGAGTTATCACTGTGTTATCTGTGATGTTACATAGGACTGCAGGTGATATCTCCTACATTATCTGTACTCAGAGAGTTATCACTGTATTATCTGTGGTGTTACATAGGACTGCAGGTGACATCTACTACATTATCTGTACTCGGAGAGTTATCACTGTGTTATCTGTGGTGTTACATAGGACTGCAGATGACATCTACATTATCTGTACTCAGAGATTTATCACTGTGTTATCTGTGGTGTTACATAGGACTGCAGGTGACATCTACTACATTATCTGTACTCAGGGAGTTATCATTGTGTTATCTGTGGTGTTACATAGGACTGCAGGTGACATCTACTACATTATCTGTACTCAGGGAGTTATCACTGTGTTATCTGTGGTGTTACATAGGACTGCAGGTGACGTCTACTACATTATCTGTACTCAGAGAGTTATCACTGTGTTATCTGTGGTGTTACATAGGACTGCAGGTGACATCTATTATCTGTACTCAGAGAGTGATCACTGTGTTATCTGTGGTGTTACATAGGACTGCAGGTGACATCTACTACATTATCTGTACCCAGGGAGTTATCATTGTGTTATCTGTGGTGTTACATAGGACTGCAGGTGACATCTACTACATTATCTGTACTCAGAGAGTTATCACTGTGTTATCTGTTGTGTTACATAGGACTGCAGGTGACATCTACTACATTATCTGTACTCAGAGAGTTATCACTGTGTTATCTGTGGTGTTACATAGGACTGCAGGTGACATCTACTACATTATCTGTACTCAGAGAGTTATCACTGTGTTATCTGTGGTGTTACATAGGACTGCAGGTGACATCTACTACATTATCTGTACTCAGGGAGTTATCACTGTGTTATCTGTGGTGTTACATAGGACTGCAGGTGACATCTACTACATTATCTGTACTCAGGGAGTTATCACTGTGTTATCTGTGGTGTTACATAGGACTGCAGGTGACGTCTACTACATTATCTGTACTCAGAGAGTTATCACTGTGTTATCTGTGGTGTTACATAGGACTGCAGGTGACATCTTCTACATTATCTGTACTCAGAGAGATATCACTGTGTTATCTGTGGTGTTACATAGGACTGCAGGTGACATCTACTACATTATCTGTACTCAGAGAGGTATCACTGTTATCTGTGGTGTTACATAGGACTGCAGGTGACATTGACTACATTATCTGTACTCAGAGAGTTATCACTGTTATCTGTGGTGTTACATAGGACTGCAGGTGACATCTACTACATTATCTGTACTCAGAGAGTTATCACTGTTATCTGTGGTGTTACATAGGACTGCAGGTGACATCTACTACATTATCTGTACTCAGGGAGTTATCATTGTGTTATCTGTGGTGTTACATAGGACTGCAGGTGACATCTACTACATTATCTGTACTCAGGGAGTTATCACTGTGTTATCTGTGGTGTTACATAGGACTGCAGGTGACGTCTACTACATTATCTGTACTCAGAGAGTTATCACTGTGTTATCTGTGGTGTTACATAGGACTGCAGGTGACATCTACTACATTATCTGTACTCAGAGAGTGATCACTGTGTTATCTGTGGTGTTACATAGGACTGCAGGTGACATCTACTACATTATCTGTACTCAGAGAGTTATCATTGTGTTATCTGTGGTGTTACATAGGACTGCAGGTGACATCTACTACATTATCTGTACTCAGAGAGTTATCACTGTTATCTGTGGTGTTACATAGGACTGCAGGTGACATCGACTACATTATCTGTACTCAGAGAGTTATCATTGTGTTATCTGTGGTGTTACATAGGACTGCAGGTGACATCTACTACATTATCTGTACTCAGGGAGTTATCACTGTGTTATCTGTGGTGTTACATAGGACTGCAGGTGACATCTACTACATTATCTGTACTCAGAGAGTTATCACTGTGTTATCTGTTGTGTTACATAGGACTGCAGGTGACATCTACTACATTATCTGTACTCAGAGAGTTATCACTGTGTTATCTGTGGTGTTACATAGGACTGCAGGTGACATCTACTACATTATCTGTACTCAGGGAGTTATCACTGTGTTATCTGTGGTGTTACATAGGACTGCAGGTGACATCTACTACATTATCTGTACTCAGAGAGTTATCACTGTGTTATCTGTTGTGTTACATAGGACTGCAGGTGACATCTACTACATTATCTGTACTCAGAGAGTTATCACTGTGTTATCTGTGGTGTTACATAGGACTGCAGGTGACATCTACTACATTATCTGTACTCAGAGAGTTATCACTGTGTTATCTGTGGTGTTACATAGGACTGCAGGTGATATCTACTACATTATCTGTACTCAGGGAGTTATCACTGTGTTATCTGTGGTGTTACATAGGACTGCAGGTGACATCTACTACATTATCTGTACTCAGGGAGTTATCACTGTGTTATCTGTGGTGTTACATAGGACTGCAGGTGACGTCTACTACATTATCTGTACTCAGAGAGTTATCACTGTGTTATCTGTGGTGTTACATAGGACTGCAGGTGACATCTTCTACATTATCTGTACTCAGAGAGATATCACTGTGTTATCTGTGGTGTTACATAGGACTGCAGGTGACATCTACTACATTATCTGTACTCAGAGAGGTATCACTGTTATCTGTGGTGTTACATAGGACTGCAGGTGACATTGACTACATTATCTGTACTCAGAGAGTTATCACTGTTATCTGTGGTGTTACATAGGACTGCAGGTGACATCTACTACATTATCTGTACTCAGAGAGTTATCACTGTTATCTGTGGTGTTACATAGGACTGCAGGTGACATCTACTACATTATCTGTACTCAGGGAGTTATCATTGTGTTATCTGTGGTGTTACATAGGACTGCAGGTGACATCTACTACATTATCTGTACTCAGGGAGTTATCACTGTGTTATCTGTGGTGTTACATAGGACTGCAGGTGACGTCTACTACATTATCTGTACTCAGAGAGTTATCACTGTGTTATCTGTGGTGTTACATAGGACTGCAGGTGAAATCTACTACATTATCTGTACTCAGAGAGTGATCACTGTGTTATCTGTGGTGTTACATAGGACTGCAGGTGACATCTACTACATTATCTGTACTCAGAGAGTTATCATTGTGTTATCTGTGGTGTTACATAGGACTGCAGGTGACATCTACTACATTATCTGTACTCAGAGAGTTATCACTGTTATCTGTGGTGTTACATAGGACTGCAGGTGACATCGACTACATTATCTGTACTCAGAGAGTTATCATTGTGTTATCTGTGGTGTTACATAGGACTGCAGGTGACATCTACTACATTATCTGTACTCAGGGAGTTATCACTGTGTTATCTGTGGTGTTACATAGGACTGCAGGTGACATCTACTACATTATCTGTACTCAGAGAGTTATCACTGTGTTATCTGTGGTGTTACATAGGACTGCAGGTGACATCTACTACATTATCTGTACTCAGAGAGTTATCACTGTGTTATCTGTGGTGTTACATAGGACTGCAGGTGACATCTACTACATTATCTGTACTCAGAGTTATCACTGTGTTATCTGTGGTGTTACATAGGACTGCAGGTGACATCTACTACATTATCTGTGCTCAGAGAGTTATCACTGTGTTATCTGTGGTGTTACATAGGACTGCAGGTGACATCTACTACATTATCTGTACTCAGGGAGTTATCACTGTGTTATCTGCGGTGTTACATAGGACTGCAGGTGACATCTACTACATTATCTGTACTCAGGGAGTTATCACTGTGCTATATGTGGTGTTACATGGGACTGCAGGTGACATCTACTACATTATCTGTACTCAGGGAGTTATCACTGTGTTATCTGTGGTGTTACATAGGACTGCAGGTGACATCTACTACATTATCTGTACTCAGACAGTTATCACTGTTATCTGTGGTGTTACATAGGACTGCGGGTGACATCTACTACATTATCTGTACTCAGAGAGTTATCACTGTGTTATCTGTGGCGTTACATAGGACTGCAGGTGACATCTACTACATTATCTGTACTCAGCGAGTTATCACTGTGCTATATGTGGTGTTACATAGGACTGCATGTGACATCTACTACATTATCTGTACTCAGAGAGTTATCACTGTTATCTGTGGTGTTACATAGGACTGCAGGTGACATCTACTACATTATCTGTACTCAGAGAGTTATCACTGTGTTATCGGTGGTGTTACATAGGACTGCAGATGACATCTACTACATTATCTGTACTCAGAGAGTTATCACTGTGCTATATGTGATGTTACATAGGACTGCAGGTGACATCTACTACATTATCTGTACTCAGGGAGTTATCACTGTGTTATCTGTGGTGTTACATAGGACTGCAGGTGACATCTACTACATTATCTGTACTCAGAGAGTTATCACTGTATTATCTGTGGTGTTACATAGGACTGCAGGTGACATCTCCTACATTATCTGTACTCAGGGAGTTATCACTGTGTTATCTGTGGTGTTACATAGGACTGCAGGTGACATCTACTACATTATCTGTACTCAGAGAGTTATCACTGTATTATCTGTGGTGTTACATAGGACTGCAGGTGACATCTACTACATTATCTGTACTCAGAGAGTTATCACTGTGTTATCTGTGGTGTTACATAGGACTGCAGGTGACATCTACTACATTATCTGTACTCAGAGAGTTTTCACTGTGTTATCTGTGGTGTTACATAGGACTGCAGGTGACATCTACTACATTATCTGTACTGAGAGAGTTATCAATGTGTTATCTGTGGTGTTACATAGGACTGCAGGTGACATCTACTACATTATCTGTACTCAGAGAGTTATCACTGTGCTATATGTGATGTTACATAGGACTGCAGGTGACATCTACTACATTATCTGTACTCAGGGAGTTATCACTGTGTTATCTGTGGTGTTACATAGGACTGCAGGTGACATCTCCTACATTATCTGTACTCAGAGAGTTATCACTGTGTTATCTGTGGTGTTACATAGGACTGCAGGTGACATCTACTACATTATCTGTACTCAGAGAGTTATCACTGTATTATCTGTGGTGTTACATAGGACTGCAGGTGACATCTACTACATTATCTGTACTCAGAGAGTTATCACTGTATTATCTGTGGTGTTACATAGGACTGCAGGTGACATCTACTACATTATCTGTACTCAGAGAGTTATCACTGTGTTATCTGTGGTGTTACATAGGACTGCAGGTGACATCTACTACATTATCTGTACTCAGAGAGTTATCACTGTGTTATCTGTGGTGTTACATAGGACTGCAGGTGACATCTACTACATTATCTGTACTCAGAGAGTTATCACTGTATTATCTGTGGTGTTACATAGGACTGCAGGTGACATCTACTACATTATCTGTACTCAGAGAGTTATCACTGTGTTATCTGTGGTGTTACATAGGACTGCAGGTGACATCTACTACATTATCTGTACTCAGGGAGTTATCACTGTGTTATCTGTGGTGTTACATAGGACTGCAGGTGACGTCTACTACATTATCTGTACTCAGACAGTTATCACTGTGTTATCTGTGATGTTACATAGGACTGCAGGTGATATCTCCTACATTATCTGTACTCAGAGAGTTATCACTGTATTATCTGTGGTGTTACATAGGACTGCAGGTGACATCTACTACATTATCTGTACTCGGAGAGTTATCACTGTGTTATCTGTGGTGTTACATAGGACTGCAGATGACATCTACTACATTATCTGTACTCAGGGAGTTATCATTGTGTTATCTGTGGTGTTACATAGGACTGCAGGTGACATCTACTACATTATCTGTACTCAGGGAGTTATCACTGTGTTATCTGTGGTGTTACATAGGACTGCAGGTGACATATATTATCTGTACTCAGAGAGTGATCACTGTGTTATCTGTGGTGTTACATAGGACTGCAGGTGACATCTACTACATTATCTGTACCCAGGGAGTTATCATTGTGTTATCTGTGGTGTTACATAGGACTGCAGGTGACATCTACTACATTATCTGTACCCAGGGAGTTATCATTGTGTTATCTGTGGTGTTACATAGGACTGCAGGTGACATCTACTACATTATCTGTACTCAGAGAGTTATCACTGTTATCTGTGGTGTTACATAGGACTGCAGGTGACATCGACTACATTATCTGTACTCAGAGAGTTATCACTGTGTTATCTGTTGTGTTACATAGGACTGCAGGTGACATCTACTACATTATCTGTACTCAGAGAGTTATCACTGTGTTATCTGTGGTGTTACATAGGACTGCAGGTGACGTCTACTACATTATCTGTACTCAGAGAGTTATCACTGTGTTATCTGTGGTGTTACATAGGACTGCAGGTGACATATATTATCTGTACTCAGAGAGTGATCACTGTGTTATCTGTGGTGTTACATAGGACTGCAGGTGACATCTACTACATTATCTGTACCCAGGGAGTTATCATTGTGTTATCTGTGGTGTTACATAGGACTGCAGGTGACATCTACTACATTATCTGTACTCAGAGAGTTATCACTGTTATCTGTGGTGTTACATAGGACTGCAGGTGACATCTACTACATTATCTGTACTCAGGGAGTTATCACTGTGTTATCTGTGGTGTTACATAGGACTGCAGGTGACATCTACTACATTATCTGTACTCAGAGAGGTATCACTGTGTTATCTGTGGTGTTACATAGGACTGCAGGTGACGTCTACTACATTATCTGTACTCAGAGAGTTATCACTGTGTTATCTGTGGTGTTACATAGGACTGCAGGTGACATCTACTACATTATCTGTACTCAGAGAGTGATCACTGTGTTATCTGTGGTGTTACATAGGACTGCAGGTGACATCTACTACATTATCTGTACCCAGGGAGTTATCATTGTGTTATCTGTGGTGTTACATAGGACTGCAGGTGACATCTACTACATTATCTGTACTCAGAGAGTTATCACTGTTATCTGTGGTGTTACATAGGACTGCAGGTGAGATCGACTACATTATCTGTACTCAGAGAGTTATCACTGTGTTATCTGTGGTGTTACATAGGACTGCAGGTGACATCTACTACATTATCTGTACTCAGAGAGTTATCATTGTGTTATCTGTGGTGTTACATAGGACTGCAGGTGACATCTACTACATTATCTGTACCCAGGGAGTTATCATTGTGTTATCTGTGGTGTTACATAGGACTGCAGGTGACATCTACTACATTATCTGTACTCAGGGAGTTATCACTGTGTTATCTGTGGTGTTACATAGGACTGCAGGTGACGTCTACTACATTATCTGTACTCAGAGAGTTATCACTGTGTTATCTGTGATGTTACATAGGACTGCAGGTGATATCTTCTACATTATCTGTACTCAGGGAGTTATCACTGTGCTATCTGTGGTGTTACATAGGACTGCAGGTGACATCTACTACATTATCTGTACTCAGAGAGATATCACTGTGTTATCTGTGGTGTTACATAGGACTGCAGGTGACATCTACTACATTATCTGTACTCAGAGAGTTATCACTGTTATCTGTGGTGTTACATAGGACTGCAGGTGACATCTACTACATTATCTGTACTCAGAGAGTTATCACTGTTATCTGTGGTGTTACATAGGACTGCAGGTGACATCGACTACATTATCTGTACTCAGAGAGTTATCACTGTGTTATCTGTGGTGTTACATAGGACTGCAGGTGACATCTACTACATTATCTGTACTCAGGGAGTTATCACTGTGTTATCTGTGGTGTTACATAGGACTGCAGGTGACATCTACTACATTATCTGTACTCAGAGAGTTATCACTGTATTATCTGTGGTGTTACATAGGACTGCAGGTGACATCTACTACATTATCTGTACTCAGAGAGTTATCACTGTGTTATCTGTGGTGTTACATAGGACTGCAGGTGACATCTACTACATTATCTATATTCAGAGAGTTATCACTGTGTTATCTGTGGTGTTACATAGGACTGCAGGTGACATCTACTACATTATCTGTACTCAGAGAGTTATCAATGTGTTATCTGTGGTGTTACATAGGACTGCAGGTGACATCTACTACATTATCTGTACTGAGAGAGTTATCAATGTGTTATCTGTGGTGTTACATAGGACTGCAGGTGACATCTACTACATTATCTGTACTGAGAGAGTTATCAATGTGTTATCTGTGGTGTTACATAGGACTGCAGGTGACATCTACTACATTATCTGTACTCAGGGAGTTATCACTGTGTTATCTGTGGTGTTACATAGGACTGCAGGTGACATGTAGTACATTATCTGTACTCATGGAGTTATCACTGTGTTATCTGTGGTGTTACATAGGACTGCAGGTGACATCTACTACATTCTCTGTACTCAGGGAGTTATCACTGTTATCTGTGGTGTTACATAGGACTGAAGGTGACATCTACTACATTATCTGTACTCAGGGAGTTATCACTGTGTTATCTGTGGTGTTACATAGGACTGCAGGTGACATCTACTACATTATCTGTACTCATGGAGTTATCACTGTGTTATCTGTGGTGTTACATAGGACTGCAGGTGACATTTACTACATTATCTGTACTCAGAGAGTTATCACTGTGTTATCTGTGGTGTTACATAGGACTGCAGGTGACATCTACTACATTATCTGTACTCAGAGAGTTATCACTGTGTTATCTGTGGTGTTACATAGGACTGCAGGTGACATCTACTACATTATCTGTACTCAGGGAGTTATCACTGTGTTATCTGTGGTGTTACATAGGACTGCAGGTGACATTTACTACATTATCTGTACTCAGAGAGTTATCACTGTGTTATCTGTGGTGTTACATAGGACTGCGGGTGACATCTACTACATTATCTGTACTCAGAGAGTTATCACTGTGTTATCTGTGGTGTTACATAGGACTGCAGGTGACATCTACTACATTATCTGTACTCAGAGAGTTATCACTGTGTTATCTGTGGTGTTACATAGGACTGCAGGTGACATCTACTACATTATCTGTACAGAGAGTTATCACTGTTATCTGTGGTGTTACATAGGACTGCAGGTGACATCTACTACATTATCTGTACTCAGGGAGTTATCACTGTGTTATCTGTGGTGTTACATAGGACTGCAGGTGACATCTACTACATTATCTGTACAGAGAGTTATCACTGTTATCTGTGGTGTTACATAGGACTGCAGGTGACATCTCCTACATTATCTGTACTCAGAGAGTTATCACTGTGTTATCTGTGGTGTTACATAGGACTGCAGGTGACATCTACTACATTATCTGTACTTAAAGAGTTATCACTGTATTATCTGTGGTGTTACATAGGACTGCAGGTGACATCTACTACATTATCTGTACTCGGAGAGTTATCACTGTGTTATCTGTGGTGTTACATAGGACTGCAGGTGACATCTACTACATTCTCTGTACTCAGAGAGTTATCACTGTTATCTGTGGTGTTACATAGGACTGAAGGTGACATCTACTACATTATCTGTACTCAGGGAGTTATCACTGTGTTATCTGTGGTGTTACATAGGACTGCAGGTGACATCTACTACATTATCTGTACTCAGGGAGTTATCACTGTGTTATCTGTGGTGTTACATAGGACTGCAGGTGACATTTACTACATTATCTGTACTCAGAGAGTTATCACTGTGTTATCTGTGGTGTTACATAGGACTGCAGGTGACATCTACTACATTATCTGTACTCAGAGAGTTATCACTGTGTTATCTGTGGTGTTACATAGGACTGCAGGTGACATCTACTACATTATCTGTACTCAGGGAGTTATCACTGTGTTATCTGTGGTGTTACATAGGACTGCAGGTGACATTTACTACATTATCTGTACTCAGAGAGTTATCACTGTGTTATCTGTGGTGTTACATAGGACTGCGGGTGACATCTACTACATTATCTGTACTCAGAGAGGTATCACTGTTATCTGTGGTGTTACATAGGACTGCAGGTGACATCGACTACATTATCTGTACTCAGAGAGTTATCACTGTGTTATCTGTGGTGTTACATAGGACTGCAGGTGACATCTACTACATTATCTGTACTCAGGGAGTTATCACTGTGTTATCTGTGGTGTTACATAGGACTGCAGGTGACATCTACTACATTATCTGTACAGAGAGTTATCACTGTTATCTGTGGTGTTACATAGGACTGCAGGTGACATCTCCTACATTATCTGTACTCAGAGAGTTATCACTGTGTTATCTGTGGTGTTACATAGGACTGCAGGTGACATCTACTACATTATCTGTACAGAGAGTTATCACTGTTATCTGTGGTGTTACATAGGACTGCAGGTGACATCTCCTACATTATCTGTACTCAGAGAGTTATCACTGTATTATCTGTGGTGTTACATAGGACTGCTGGTGACATCTATTACATTATCTGTACTCAGAGAGATATCACTGTGTTATCTGTGGTGTTACATAGGACTGCAGGTGACATCTACTACATTATCTGTACTCGGAGAGTTATCACTGTGTTATCTGTGGTGTTACATAGGACTGCAGGTGACATCTACTACATTATCTGTACTGAGAGAGTTATCACTGTGTTATCTGTGGTGTTACATAGGACTGCGGGTGACATCTACTACATTATCTGTACTCAGAGAGATATCACTGTGTTATCTGTGGTGTTACATAGGACTGCAGGTGACATCTACTACATTATCTGTACTCAGGGAGTTATCACTGTGCTATATGTGGTGTTACATAGGACTGCAGGTGACATCTACTACATTATCTGTACTCAGGGAGTTATCACTGTGTTATATGTGGTGTTACATAGGACTGCAGGTGACATCTACTACATTATCTGTACTCAGCGTTATCACTGTGTTATCTGTGGTGTTACATAGGACTGCAGGTGACATCTACTACATTATCTGTACTCAGAGAGATATCACTGTGTTATCTGTGGTGTTACATAGGACTGCAGGTGACATCTACTACATTATCTGTACTCAGAGAGTTATCACTGTGTTATCTGTGGTGTTACATAGGACTGCAGGTGACATCTACTACATTATCTGTACTCAGGGAGTTATCACTGTGCTATATGTGGTGTTACATAGGACTGCAGGTGACATCTACTACATTATCTGTACTCAGCGTTATCACTGTGTTATCTGTGGTGTTACATAGGACTGCAGGTGACATCTACTACATTATCTGTACTCAGACAGTTATAACTGTGTTATCTGTGGTGTTACATAGGACTGCAGGTGACATCTACTACATTATCTGTACTCAGGGAGTTATCACTGTGTTATCTGTGGTGTTACATAGGACTGCAGGTGACATCTCCTACATTATCTGTACTCAGAGAGTTATCACTGTGTTATCTGTGGTGTTACATAGGACTGCAGGTGACATCTACTACATTATCTGTACTCAGGGAGTTATCACTGTGTTATCTGTGGTGTTACATAGGACTGCAGGTGACATCTCCTACATTATCTGTACTGAGAGAGTTATCACTGTGTTATCTGTGGTGTTACATAGGACTGCAGGTGACATCTCCTACATTATCTGTACTGAGAGAGTTATCACTGTGTTATCTGTGGTGTTACATAGGACTGCAGGTGACATCTACTACATTATCTGTACTCAGAGAGTTATCACTGTGTTATCTGTGGTGTTACATAGGACTGCAGGTGACATCTACTACATTATCTGTACTCAGGGAGTTATCATTGTGTTATCTGTGGTGTTACATAGGACTGCAGGTGACATCTCCTACATTATCTGTACTGAGAGAGTTATCACTGTGTTATCTGTGGTGTTACATAGGACTGCAGGTGACATCTACTACATTATCTGTACTCAGGGAGTTATCACTGTGTTATCTGTGGTGTTACATAGGACTGCAGGTGACATCTACTACATTATCTGTACTCAGGGAGTTATCACTGTGTTATCTGTGGAGTTACATAGGACTGCAGGTGACATCTACTACATTATCTGTACAGAGAGTTATCACTGTGTTATCTGTGGTGTTACATAGGACTGCAGGTGACATCTACTACATTATCTGTACTCAGAGAGTTATCACTGTGTTATCTGCGGTGTTACATAGGACTGCAGGTGACATCTACTACATTATCTGTACTCAGAGAGTTATCACCGTGTTATCTGTGGTGTTACATAGGACTGCAGGTGACATCTACTACATTATCTGTACTCAGGGAGGTATCACTGTGTTATCTGTGGTGTTACATAGGACTGCAGGTGACATCTACTACATTATCTGTACTCAGAGAGTTATCACCGTGTTATCTGTGGTGTTACATAGGACTGCAGGTGACATCTACTACATCATCTGTACTGAGAGTGTTATCACTGTGTTATCTGTGGTGTTACATAGGACTGCAGGTGACATCTACTACATTATCTGTACTCAGGGAGTTATCATTGTGATATCTGTGGTGTTACATAGGACTGCAGGTGACATCTACTACATTATCTGTACTCAGAGAGATATCACTGTGTTATCTGTGGTGTTACATAGGACTGCAGGTGACATCTACTACATCATCTGTACTGAGAGTGTTATCACTGTGTTATCTGTGGTGTTACATAGGACTGCAGGTGACATCTACTACATTATCTGTACTCAGGGAGTTATCATTGTGATATCTGTGGTGTTACATAGGACTGCAGGTGGCATCTACTACATTATCTGTACTCAGAGAGTTATCACTGTGCTATATGTGGTGTTACATGGGACTGCAGGTGACATCTACTACATTATCTGTACTCAGGGAGTTATCATTGTGATATCTGTGGTGTTACATAGGACTGCAGGTGATATCTACTACATTATCTGTACTCAGAGTTATCACTGTGTTATCTGTGGTGTTACATAGGACTGCAGGTGACATCTACTACATTATCTGTACTCAGAGATTTATCACTGTGTTATCTGTGGTGTTACATAGGACTGCAGGTGACATCTACTACATTATCTGTACTCAGAGAGTTATCACCGTGTTATCTGTGGTGTTACATAGGACTGCAGGTGACATCTACTACATTATCTGTACAGAGAGTTATCACTGTGTTATCTGCGGTGTTACATAGGACTGCAGGTGACATCTACTACATTATCTGTACTCAGGGAGTTATCACTGTGTTATCTGTGGTGTTACATAGGACTGCAGGTGACATCTACTACATTATCTGTACCCAGGGAGTTATCATTGTGTTATCTGTGGTGTTACATAGGACTGCAGGTGACATCTACTACATTATCTGTACTCAGAGAGTTATCACTGTTATCTGTGGTGTTACATAGGACTGCAGGTGACATCTACTACATTATCTGTACTCAGGGAGTTATCACTGTGTTATCTGTGGTGTTACATAGGACTGCAGGTGACATCTACTACATTATCTGTACTCAGAGAGGTATCACTGTGTTATCTGTGGTGTTACATAGGACTGCAGGTGACGTCTACTACATTATCTGTACTCAGAGAGTTATCACTGTGTTATCTGTGGTGTTACATAGGACTGCAGGTGACATCTACTACATTATCTGTACTCAGAGAGTGATCACTGTGTTATCTGTGGTGTTACATAGGACTGCAGGTGACATCTACTACATTATCTGTACCCAGGGAGTTATCATTGTGTTATCTGTGGTGTTACATAGGACTGCAGGTGACATCTACTACATTATCTGTACTCAGAGAGTTATCACTGTTATCTGTGGTGTTACATAGGACTGCAGGTGAGATCGACTACATTATCTGTACTCAGAGAGTTATCACTGTGTTATCTGTGGTGTTACATAGGACTGCAGGTGACATCTACTACATTATCTGTACTCAGAGAGTTATCATTGTGTTATCTGTGGTGTTACATAGGACTGCAGGTGACATCTACTACATTATCTGTACCCAGGGAGTTATCATTGTGTTATCTGTGGTGTTACATAGGACTGCAGGTGACATCTACTACATTATCTGTACTCAGGGAGTTATCACTGTGTTATCTGTGGTGTTACATAGGACTGCAGGTGACGTCTACTACATTATCTGTACTCAGAGAGTTATCACTGTGTTATCTGTGATGTTACATAGGACTGCAGGTGATATCTTCTACATTATCTGTACTCAGGGAGTTATCACTGTGCTATCTGTGGTGTTACATAGGACTGCAGGTGACATCTACTACATTATCTGTACTCAGAGAGATATCACTGTGTTATCTGTGGTGTTACATAGGACTGCAGGTGACATCTACTACATTATCTGTACTCAGAGAGTTATCACTGTTATCTGTGGTGTTACATAGGACTGCAGGTGACATCTACTACATTATCTGTACTCAGAGAGTTATCACTGTTATCTGTGGTGTTACATAGGACTGCAGGTGACATCGACTACATTATCTGTACTCAGAGAGTTATCACTGTGTTATCTGTGGTGTTACATAGGACTGCAGGTGACATCTACTACATTATCTGTACTCAGGGAGTTATCACTGTGTTATCTGTGGTGTTACATAGGACTGCAGGTGACATCTACTACATTATCTGTACTCAGAGAGTTATCACTGTATTATCTGTGGTGTTACATAGGACTGCAGGTGACATCTACTACATTATCTGTACTCAGAGAGTTATCACTGTGTTATCTGTGGTGTTACATAGGACTGCAGGTGACATCTACTACATTATCTATATTCAGAGAGTTATCACTGTGTTATCTGTGGTGTTACATAGGACTGCAGGTGACATCTACTACATTATCTGTACTCAGAGAGTTATCAATGTGTTATCTGTGGTGTTACATAGGACTGCAGGTGACATCTACTACATTATCTGTACTGAGAGAGTTATCAATGTGTTATCTGTGGTGTTACATAGGACTGCAGGTGACATCTACTACATTATCTGTACTGAGAGAGTTATCAATGTGTTATCTGTGGTGTTACATAGGACTGCAGGTGACATCTACTACATTATCTGTACTCAGGGAGTTATCACTGTGTTATCTGTGGTGTTACATAGGACTGCAGGTGACATGTAGTACATTATCTGTACTCATGGAGTTATCACTGTGTTATCTGTGGTGTTACATAGGACTGCAGGTGACATCTACTACATTCTCTGTACTCAGGGAGTTATCACTGTTATCTGTGGTGTTACATAGGACTGAAGGTGACATCTACTACATTATCTGTACTCAGGGAGTTATCACTGTGTTATCTGTGGTGTTACATAGGACTGCAGGTGACATCTACTACATTATCTGTACTCATGGAGTTATCACTGTGTTATCTGTGGTGTTACATAGGACTGCAGGTGACATTTACTACATTATCTGTACTCAGAGAGTTATCACTGTGTTATCTGTGGTGTTACATAGGACTGCAGGTGACATCTACTACATTATCTGTACTCAGAGAGTTATCACTGTGTTATCTGTGGTGTTACATAGGACTGCAGGTGACATCTACTACATTATCTGTACTCAGGGAGTTATCACTGTGTTATCTGTGGTGTTACATAGGACTGCAGGTGACATTTACTACATTATCTGTACTCAGAGAGTTATCACTGTGTTATCTGTGGTGTTACATAGGACTGCGGGTGACATCTACTACATTATCTGTACTCAGAGAGTTATCACTGTGTTATCTGTGGTGTTACATAGGACTGCAGGTGACATCTACTACATTATCTGTACTCAGAGAGTTATCACTGTGTTATCTGTGGTGTTACATAGGACTGCAGGTGACATCTACTACATTATCTGTACAGAGAGTTATCACTGTTATCTGTGGTGTTACATAGGACTGCAGGTGACATCTACTACATTATCTGTACTCAGGGAGTTATCACTGTGTTATCTGTGGTGTTACATAGGACTGCAGGTGACATCTACTACATTATCTGTACAGAGAGTTATCACTGTTATCTGTGGTGTTACATAGGACTGCAGGTGACATCTCCTACATTATCTGTACTCAGAGAGTTATCACTGTGTTATCTGTGGTGTTACATAGGACTGCAGGTGACATCTACTACATTATCTGTACTTAAAGAGTTATCACTGTATTATCTGTGGTGTTACATAGGACTGCAGGTGACATCTACTACATTATCTGTACTCGGAGAGTTATCACTGTGTTATCTGTGGTGTTACATAGGACTGCAGGTGACATCTACTACATTCTCTGTACTCAGAGAGTTATCACTGTTATCTGTGGTGTTACATAGGACTGAAGGTGACATCTACTACATTATCTGTACTCAGGGAGTTATCACTGTGTTATCTGTGGTGTTACATAGGACTGCAGGTGACATCTACTACATTATCTGTACTCAGGGAGTTATCACTGTGTTATCTGTGGTGTTACATAGGACTGCAGGTGACATTTACTACATTATCTGTACTCAGAGAGTTATCACTGTGTTATCTGTGGTGTTACATAGGACTGCAGGTGACATCTACTACATTATCTGTACTCAGAGAGTTATCACTGTGTTATCTGTGGTGTTACATAGGACTGCAGGTGACATCTACTACATTATCTGTACTCAGGGAGTTATCACTGTGTTATCTGTGGTGTTACATAGGACTGCAGGTGACATTTACTACATTATCTGTACTCAGAGAGTTATCACTGTGTTATCTGTGGTGTTACATAGGACTGCGGGTGACATCTACTACATTATCTGTACTCAGAGAGGTATCACTGTTATCTGTGGTGTTACATAGGACTGCAGGTGACATCGACTACATTATCTGTACTCAGAGAGTTATCACTGTGTTATCTGTGGTGTTACATAGGACTGCAGGTGACATCTACTACATTATCTGTACTCAGGGAGTTATCACTGTGTTATCTGTGGTGTTACATAGGACTGCAGGTGACATCTACTACATTATCTGTACAGAGAGTTATCACTGTTATCTGTGGTGTTACATAGGACTGCAGGTGACATCTCCTACATTATCTGTACTCAGAGAGTTATCACTGTGTTATCTGTGGTGTTACATAGGACTGCAGGTGACATCTACTACATTATCTGTACAGAGAGTTATCACTGTTATCTGTGGTGTTACATAGGACTGCAGGTGACATCTCCTACATTATCTGTACTCAGAGAGTTATCACTGTATTATCTGTGGTGTTACATAGGACTGCTGGTGACATCTATTACATTATCTGTACTCAGAGAGATATCACTGTGTTATCTGTGGTGTTACATAGGACTGCAGGTGACATCTACTACATTATCTGTACTCGGAGAGTTATCACTGTGTTATCTGTGGTGTTACATAGGACTGCAGGTGACATCTACTACATTATCTGTACTGAGAGAGTTATCACTGTGTTATCTGTGGTGTTACATAGGACTGCGGGTGACATCTACTACATTATCTGTACTCAGAGAGATATCACTGTGTTATCTGTGGTGTTACATAGGACTGCAGGTGACATCTACTACATTATCTGTACTCAGGGAGTTATCACTGTGCTATATGTGGTGTTACATAGGACTGCAGGTGACATCTACTACATTATCTGTACTCAGGGAGTTATCACTGTGTTATATGTGGTGTTACATAGGACTGCAGGTGACATCTACTACATTATCTGTACTCAGCGTTATCACTGTGTTATCTGTGGTGTTACATAGGACTGCAGGTGACATCTACTACATTATCTGTACTCAGAGAGATATCACTGTGTTATCTGTGGTGTTACATAGGACTGCAGGTGACATCTACTACATTATCTGTACTCAGAGAGTTATCACTGTGTTATCTGTGGTGTTACATAGGACTGCAGGTGACATCTACTACATTATCTGTACTCAGGGAGTTATCACTGTGCTATATGTGGTGTTACATAGGACTGCAGGTGACATCTACTACATTATCTGTACTCAGCGTTATCACTGTGTTATCTGTGGTGTTACATAGGACTGCAGGTGACATCTACTACATTATCTGTACTCAGACAGTTATAACTGTGTTATCTGTGGTGTTACATAGGACTGCAGGTGACATCTACTACATTATCTGTACTCAGGGAGTTATCACTGTGTTATCTGTGGTGTTACATAGGACTGCAGGTGACATCTCCTACATTATCTGTACTCAGAGAGTTATCACTGTGTTATCTGTGGTGTTACATAGGACTGCAGGTGACATCTACTACATTATCTGTACTCAGGGAGTTATCACTGTGTTATCTGTGGTGTTACATAGGACTGCAGGTGACATCTCCTACATTATCTGTACTGAGAGAGTTATCACTGTGTTATCTGTGGTGTTACATAGGACTGCAGGTGACATCTCCTACATTATCTGTACTGAGAGAGTTATCACTGTGTTATCTGTGGTGTTACATAGGACTGCAGGTGACATCTACTACATTATCTGTACTCAGAGAGTTATCACTGTGTTATCTGTGGTGTTACATAGGACTGCAGGTGACATCTACTACATTATCTGTACTCAGGGAGTTATCATTGTGTTATCTGTGGTGTTACATAGGACTGCAGGTGACATCTCCTACATTATCTGTACTGAGAGAGTTATCACTGTGTTATCTGTGGTGTTACATAGGACTGCAGGTGACATCTACTACATTATCTGTACTCAGGGAGTTATCACTGTGTTATCTGTGGTGTTACATAGGACTGCAGGTGACATCTACTACATTATCTGTACTCAGGGAGTTATCACTGTGTTATCTGTGGAGTTACATAGGACTGCAGGTGACATCTACTACATTATCTGTACAGAGAGTTATCACTGTGTTATCTGTGGTGTTACATAGGACTGCAGGTGACATCTACTACATTATCTGTACTCAGAGAGTTATCACTGTGTTATCTGCGGTGTTACATAGGACTGCAGGTGACATCTACTACATTATCTGTACTCAGAGAGTTATCACCGTGTTATCTGTGGTGTTACATAGGACTGCAGGTGACATCTACTACATTATCTGTACTCAGGGAGGTATCACTGTGTTATCTGTGGTGTTACATAGGACTGCAGGTGACATCTACTACATTATCTGTACTCAGAGAGTTATCACCGTGTTATCTGTGGTGTTACATAGGACTGCAGGTGACATCTACTACATCATCTGTACTGAGAGTGTTATCACTGTGTTATCTGTGGTGTTACATAGGACTGCAGGTGACATCTACTACATTATCTGTACTCAGGGAGTTATCATTGTGATATCTGTGGTGTTACATAGGACTGCAGGTGACATCTACTACATTATCTGTACTCAGAGAGATATCACTGTGTTATCTGTGGTGTTACATAGGACTGCAGGTGACATCTACTACATCATCTGTACTGAGAGTGTTATCACTGTGTTATCTGTGGTGTTACATAGGACTGCAGGTGACATCTACTACATTATCTGTACTCAGGGAGTTATCATTGTGATATCTGTGGTGTTACATAGGACTGCAGGTGGCATCTACTACATTATCTGTACTCAGAGAGTTATCACTGTGCTATATGTGGTGTTACATGGGACTGCAGGTGACATCTACTACATTATCTGTACTCAGGGAGTTATCATTGTGATATCTGTGGTGTTACATAGGACTGCAGGTGATATCTACTACATTATCTGTACTCAGAGTTATCACTGTGTTATCTGTGGTGTTACATAGGACTGCAGGTGACATCTACTACATTATCTGTACTCAGAGATTTATCACTGTGTTATCTGTGGTGTTACATAGGACTGCAGGTGACATCTACTACATTATCTGTACTCAGAGAGTTATCACCGTGTTATCTGTGGTGTTACATAGGACTGCAGGTGACATCTACTACATTATCTGTACTCAGAGAGATATCACTGTGTTATCTGTGGTGTTACATAGGACTGCAGGTGACATGTACTACATTATCTGTACTCAGAGAGATATCACTGTGTTATCTGTGGTGTTACATGGGACTGCAGGTGACATCTACTACATTATCTGTACTCAGAGAGTTATCACTGTGTTATCTGTGGTGTTACATAGGACTGCAGGTGACATCTACTACATTATCTGTACTCAGAGAGTTATCACTGTGTTATCTGTGGTGTTACATAGGACTGCAGATGACATCTACTACATTATCTGTACTCAGGGAGTTATCATTGTGTTATCTGTGGTGTTACATAGGACTGCAGGTGACATCTCCTACATTATCTGTACTCAGGGAGTTATCACTGTGTTATCTGTGGTGTTACATAGGACTGCAGGTGACATCTACTACATTATCTGTACAGAGAGTTATCACTGTGTTATCTGTGGTGTTACATAGGACTGCAGGTGACATCTACTACATTATCTGTACTCAGGGAGTTATCACTGTGTTATCTGTGGTGTTACATAGGACTGCAGGTGACATCTACTACATTATCTGTACAGAGAGTTATCACTGTGTTATCTGCGGTGTTACATAGGACTGCAGGTGACATCTACTACATTATCTGTACTCAGAGAGATATCACTGTGTTATCTGTGGTGTTACATAGGACTGCAGGTGACATCTACTACATTATCTGTACTGAGAGAGATATCACTGTGTTATCTGTGGTGTTACATAGGACTGCAGGTGACATCTACTACATCATCTGTACTGAGAGTGTTATCACTGTGTTATCTGTGGTGTTACATAGGACTGCAGGTGACATCTACTACATTATCTGTACTCAGGGAGTTATCATTGTGATATCTGTGGTGTTACATAGGACTGCAGGTGACATCTCCTACATTATCTGTACTGAGAGAGTTATCACTGTGTTATCTGTGGTGTTACATAGGACTGCAGGTGACATCTACTACATTATCTGTACTCAGGGAGTTATCACTGTGCTATATGTGGTGTTACATAGGACTGCAGGTGACATCTACTACATTATCTGTACTGAGAGAGTTATCACTCTGTTATCTGTGGTGTTACATAGGACTGCAGGTGACATCTACTACATTATCTGTACTCAGGGAGTTATCACTGTGCTATATGTGGTGTTACATGGGACTGCAGGTGACATCTACTACATTATCTGTACTTAAAGAGTTATCACTCTGTTATCTGTGGTGTTACATAGGACTGCAGGTGACATCTACTACATTATCTGTACTCAGAGAGTTATCACTCTGTTATCTGTGGTGTTACATAGGACTGCAGGTGACATCTACTACATTATCTGTACTCAGAGAGTTATCACTGTGTTATCTGTGGTGTTACATAGGACTGCAGGTGACACCTACTACATTATCTGTACTCAGAGAGTTATCACTCTGTTATCTGTGGTGTTACATAGGACTGCAGGTGACATCTACTACATTATCTGTACTCAGAGAGTTATCACTGTGTTATCTGTGGGGTTACATAGGACTGCAGGTGACATCTACTACATTATCTGTACTCAGAGAGATATCACTGTGTTATCTATGGTGTTACATAGGACTGCAGGTGACATCTACTACATTATCTGTACTCAGGGAGTTATCACTGTGCTATATGTGGTGTTACATGGGACTGCAGGTGACATCTACTACATTATCTGTGCTCAGAGAGTTATCACTGTGTTATCTGTGGTGTTACATAGGACTGCAGGTGACATCTACTACATTATCTGTGCTCAGAGAGGTATCACTGTGTTATCTGTGGTGTTACATAGGACTGCAGGTGACATCTACTACATTATCTGTACTCAGAGAGATATCACTGTGTTATCTGCGGTGTTACATAGGACTGCAGGTGACATCTACTACATTATCTGTACTCAGAGAGTTATTACTGTGTTATCTGTGGTGTTACATAGGACTGCAGGTGACATCTACTACATTATCTGTGCTCAGAGAGGTATCACTGTGTTATCTGTGGTGTTACATAGGACTGCAGGTGACATCTACTACATTATCTGTACTCAGGGAGTTATCACTGTGCTATATGTGGTGTTACATGGGACTGCAGGTGACATCTACTACATTATCTGTACTCAGGGAGTTATCACTGTGTTATCTGTGGTGTTACATAGGACTGCAGGTGACATCTACTACATTATCTGTACTCAGAGAGTTATTACTGTGTTATCTGTGGTGTTACATAGGACTGCAGGTGACATCTACTACATTATCTGTGCTCAGAGAGGTATCACTGTGTTATCTGTGGTGTTACATAGGACTGCAGGTGACATCTACTACATTATCTGTACTCAGGGAGTTATCACTGTGCTATATGTGGTGTTACATGGGACTGCAGGTGACATCTACTACATTATCTGTACTCAGGGAGTTATCACTGTGTTATCTGTGGTGTTACATAGGACTGCAGGTGACATCTACTACATTATCTGTACTCAGAGAGTTATCACTGTGTTATCTGTGGTGTTACATAGGACTGCAGGTGATATCTACTACATTATCTGTACTCAGAGAGTTATCACTGTGTTATCTGTGGTGTTACATAGGACTGCAGGTGACATCTACTACATTATCTGTACTCAGAGAGTTATTACTGTGTTATCTGTGGTGTTACATAGGACTGCAAATAAATGTCTTAAAGTTATTATTCAGTCAGTTTTTGGAATGCAGAAATAAATGCTCACTTGGCTCTGCTACATCGGGTGTAATTACATGTGACACACTCAGCTCTGCTACATTGGTGTAATTACATGTGACACACTCAGCTCTGCTACATTGGTGTAATTACATGTGACACACTCAGCTCTGCTACATTGGTGTAATTACATGTGACACACTCAGCTCTGCTACATTGGTGTAATTACATGTGACACACTCAGCTCTGCTACATTGGTGTAATTACATGTGACACATTCAGCTCTGCTACATTGGTGTAATTACATGGGACACACTCAGCTCTGCTACATTGGTGTAATTACATGTGACACATTCAGCTCTGCTACATTGGTGTAATTACATGGGACACACTCAGCTCTGCTACATTGGTGTAATTACATGTGACACACTCAGCTCTGCTACATTGGTGTAATTACATGGGACACACTCAGCTCTGCTACATTGGTGTAATTACATGTGACACACTCAGCTCTGCTACATCAGGTGTAATTACATGTAGGAAAACTAAGGGAAAAGGATGCACCACCTATATAATAAATTAGGGTGCGACATAATGTACCAATAGCAAGTAATCACTAAGGAGAAGAAGGGACAGCACATATACAAATGCGCACACCTTCAATCCACAAATAGTATAAAATGCTAATTTTATTAGATCTCACTTTAAAAACATTAAAAACTTATATATTTACTAATATCCAGAAAGACACAACAAATATAAATCATGAGTGAAAAAAAATCCATGATCAAAGCAGCGGAATATAATGTTCAGCGAAATAGCAATGTGCACTGTGATAACCAATGAGTGGCCGTAATTCAAATATAGAAATATAACATAAACCCACGTCCAACTCTATATACATATAGGGAGAATGCGGGGGAGTTTCGTTGGAGGGTCTCTCCCAAAAAAAATAAATAATAGGGTGGCAGCTAGGATATGGTGTGCAAAAGCAACCCCCTCACAAATCAATATCCTATACAACCTGTGATAAAGCATCAACAGCTAGGAGGTAAGCAGACCACCTATAGGAAGCAGACCACCGATACCGGCAGCTATCGAGGGAAAACTCAACTCATTCTATTTACTTCTTTTTTTGCTGTAAATTTATCCAAAATAAAAAATGTAAAATATATTTCATACATGAAAAATGTGTCCAGAGCCGAGGAATGTGAGAAGGATACGACGCGTCATCAGCACTTCCTGCCTGTGAAAGCTTCTACAGTGCGAGATATATATATATATATATATATATATATATATATATATATATATACCACAGCCCCCGGACTGATGTAACGGAACCGAGGACGTGTCCACAGACCAATGACAGTAAATGACAATCGAGACGGAATCATCTTCACATTCTTGTTTTTCAATTGTTACATTTTACATTTTGAAATGTAAAAAAATGTTTTTCTTATCGTCAATATTGACGTTTTTAAACCATTTAATTCCGGCTGTTGATAGTTTTGAAGGCATTTAAGCCTTTTCTGCCCCATCTATCTCTCTCTCGCGCCTCATTCTCCCGCAGACGCCGTCACACAATGACGACTGTTTGCAGCGAAGATTCGTAAAGCATCGAATGGTAAAAAAAAAAAAAAAAAAAAAAGAAGAAACAAAACCGGGAATGAAAAGTGAATGAAATGGAGCGTTCCCACGTAATGATCTGCGTCGTCTCTCTGGCTGCTCGGCCGCTCCTCGTTCCGCTCATTAGTCATTTACACGAATCTTAACGAACGGAACGATATTGCTACTCGGCAATCGCTTATTGGCAATCGCTCTACGTAAATGAGGCCTTAACTGAGCAGCCAAGTCACTGTACTGCGAGCAAGAGGGTAATGCAATTATCTGCTCATTGTTCCCCCCTTGATGTAATGATAGGAGCACAACTAATGACTTTACACTGCGGCACGCACCCAGACACCGCACCAGGGCGGATCGCGCTCGCTGCATCCACTTAAGTCAAAAGTAACAAGACAGAACAGAAAAGCAGATCGTTCTATGCTCGCCTTTATATTTTCTTACATTTATTTTTTATTCTCTTAGACATCGTATTATTTTCTAAAATGTATTATTCCTTTTTTTTTTCTAAATTTCTTCTTGAAATAAATTCATTTCCTATTTTTTTTCTCTAACATTTTATTTTATTTTCTACATTTTCTTTCTGAAATAAATTTCTTTCCTATTTTTTTTTTTTTCTATGTTATTTAGAAGAAGCAATAAAACAATCTTGACTAATGCACATAAGACAAGGATATGTACATGCAGAACACTGGGATACAATGTAGCAGTGGGCAGAATGTTGCAGCAGTAATGGCAGCAGTAATGCCAGCTGTAATGGCAGCAGTAATGCCAGCTGTAATGCCAAAATGCCAACAGTAAGGGCAGCAATAATGCCAGCAGTAATGCCAGCTGTAATGCCAACAGTAAGGGCAGCAATAATGCCAGCAGTAATGCCAGCTGTAATGGCAGCAGTAATGCCAGCAGTAATGCCAGCTGTAATGGCAGCAGTAATGCCAGCTGTAATGCCAACAGTAAGGGCAGCAGTAATGTCCGCTGTAATGGTAGCAGTAATGCCAGCTGTAATGGCAGCAGTAATGCCAGAAGTAATGCCAACAGTAAGGGCAGCAGTAATGCCAGCTGTAATGGTAGCAGTAATGCCAGAAGTAATGCCAGCAGTAAGGACACCAGTAATGCCAGCAGTAATGGCAGCAGTAATGTCAGTAGTAAGGGCAGCAGTAATGCCAGCTGTAATGGCATCAGTAAGGGCAGCTGTAAGGGCAGCAGTAATGCCAGCTGTAATGACAGCAGTAATGCCAACAGTAAGGGCAGCAGTAATGAGTAATGCCAGCTGTAATGGCAGCAGTAATGCCAACAGTAAGGGCCGCAGTAATGGCAGCAGTCAGCAGGTAGTCTCTGGGAGCTGCACTTACCTTATAGCAGCAGCACTTGGCTTATGCAGAGAATCAATAGGATTGTGGCAATTTTTCAAAGCAGTCCCTGACAATGCAAACAATCCTGCATTTTATAGAATGAAAACTTGACTGGGTCCCCACCCACAGTGAGCTGTCCCTAATGAATATTCAGAGCTATTTAAAAAAAAAAAAAAAAGATGGGGGGGGGGACTTCTTCCAGAAATGCCCCCTCCCCCTATGAAGAGGTTGCAGTCAGAGTACAAGGGGCTTTTTTCTGCTTCTTTTCTTGCTCCTTTTTCTTATCACTTTTGCTTTTTTTTGCAGGAGTCCAGTGTAACTTCTCAGATATCCCCCTCCCTCCCCAGGTTCACTACATGCAGGGGCACTGGGATTGGGGCGAGCAGAGCAATGTGTGGGGCTGGAAGGAGAAGACAAGCTTTATCAAGTTACACCCTGCCACAAGGGAGATCCTCACAGCCTCCTTATAATTGGGGAGGGGGCTATGAAGAATAAGGGGGCAGAGGGCTGCTGGCTGGGGGCATGTGCTGCCTGGCATGGACTGACTGTGCACTTGTCACTACAGCTGATATCATGGAGCTGCTTGGCAGGAGCAGGGGGTGCAGGCTGCTGGCAATCCTAGGTGGGCTGGCATCCCCTCTATAGCGCTGCTGCCAGGGGCCCATTCTGCCAGAGCTCACCCACTGGGGAGGACACCAGGTTTGCTGGCAGAGCCTCTTGTAGAGTTGTAAGGTAGGTGCTGAGGGCATCTGGGCAGGACAAGAAGCTGGTGCATTGCATGGGCACATGGTAAGAGCAGTGTGGGTCTGCTGCCACCTCTGTGCTGCCACTGACTGCCAGCATGGCAGGCACAGGGTGACCTCCAGGAGCAGGCACAGGGGGACCTCCAGGAGCAGGCACAGGGGGACCTCCAGGAGCAGGCACAGGGGGACCTCCAGGAGCAGGCACAGGGGGACCTCCAGGAGCAGGCACAGGGGGACCTCCAGGAGCAGGCACAGGGTGACCTCCAGGAGCAGGCACAGGGGGACCTCCAGGAGCAGGCACAGGGTGACCTCCAGGAGCAGGCAGGCACAGGGGGACCTCCAGGAGCAGGCACAGGGGGACCTCCAGGAGCAGGCACAGGGTGACCTCGAGGACCAGGCACAGGGGGACCTCCAGGAGCAGGCACAAGGGGACCTCCAGGGGCAGGCAACAGGCACAGGGTGACCTCCAGGAGCAGGCACAGGATCACCTCTAGGGGCAGGCAGCAGACACAGGGTTACCTACAGGGGAAGGCACAGGGTCACCCCCAGGGGCAGGCTCAGGGTCACCTCCATGAGCAGGCAGCAGACACAGGGTTACCTCCAGGGGAAGGCACAGGGTCACCCCCAGGGGCAGGCTCAGGGTCACCTCCATGGGCAGGCACAGGATCACCTCTAGGGGCAGGCAGCAGGCACAGAATCACCTCTAGGGGAAGGCAGCAGGCACAGGGTCATCCCCAGGAGCAGGCAGCAGGCACAGGTTCACCCCCAGGGGCAGGCACAGGGTCACCCCCAGGAGCAGGCAGCAGGCACAGGGTCACCCCCCAGGGGCAGGCAGCAGACACAGGGTCACCCCCAGGGGCAGGCAGCAGGCACAGGGTCACCCCCAGGGGCAGGCAGCAGGCACAGGGTCACCCCCAGGGGCAGGCAGCAGGCACAGGGTCACCCCCAGGGGCAGGCAGCAGACACAGGGTCACCCCCCAGGGGCAGGCAGCAGACACAGGGTCACCCCCAGGGGCAGGCAGCAGGCACAGGGTCACCCCCAGGGGCAGGCAGCAGGCACAGGGTCACCCCCAGGGGCAGGCAGCAGGCACAGGGTCACCCCCAGGGGCAGGCAGCACTGGCTCAGTGTTTGCTGGAGGAGGGGATGGAGCATTCCCTATAATCTGCTCTGTATTCTCTGCCTGCGGCTATGGGTCATATCCCGGAGCAGGGACATGGTGCTGTGGACATTATTATTCTCTGGCCACTTTGACGACACTATTAATGGAGTCACTATTACATCAGTACCTGCAGGGGGCAGAACTTCTATCTGTCCTGCTGTTTCCATACCGGTCAGACCGGGAGCCGGCGGGTACGATCCTCCTGCAGAGCGCAGCGCCGTATACAGGAGCGTCACTGACCGCCTGCAGGACACCTGGACCGCTGCTGCCGGCTGATGGGGATGATGGGGATCCGCTGCCAATGATAGGAGTCTTCTGCCTCCATCCTGTATGTTGTCTGGCCCCTGCTGCCATCACTGCACCCGGCAGACACGGGGGTCCTGACTGATCCCCTGTCATCTCCTCCAGCCTCATACTCAGTATCCGACAGCCTCATACTCAGTATCCGACAGCCTCATACTCAGTATCAGCCACATACTCAGTATCAGCCTCATACTCAGTATCTGACAGCCTCATACTCAGTATCCGACAGCCTCATACTCAGTATCTGACAGCCTCATACTCAGTATCTGACAGCCCTTAATACAAAAAGAACAAGGGAAACAAGTAGAAGACTCCTGGAATATTTCCATTATAATAGTCTAACATAGAGGTCAATAATAGTAACACAACAGTATCATCAGCACAGAATATACCGGTAACTGTATAAAAAAGGAAATAAGTACAACAACATCACAAGAATAATCTCATCACAGAAGAGAAGATGCAAACACAAGAAGGAGATCATTGAAGTAATTATCTATCATCTATCTATTATCTATCTATCATCTATCTATTATCTATCATCTATTATCTATCTATTATCTATCATCTATTATCTATTATCTATCTATTATCTATCTATTATCTATTATCTATCTATTATCTATCTATTATATATCATCTATTATCTATTATCTATTATCTATCTATTATCTATTATCTATCTATTATCTATCTATTATATATCATCTATTATCTATTATCTATCTATTATCTATTATCTATCTATTATCTATCTATTATCTATCTACTATCTATCTATTATCTATCATCTATCTATTATCTATCATCTATCTATCATCTATCTATTATCTATCATCTATCTATTATCTATCTATTATCTATCTATTATCTATCATCTATCTGTTATCTATCATCTATCTATTATCTATCTATTATCTATTATCTATCTATTATCTATCTATCATCTATCTATTATCTATCTATTATCTATCTATTATCTATCTATTATCTATCATCTATCTATTATCTATCTATTATCTATCTATTATCTATCATCTATCTATTATCTATCTATTATCTATTATCTATCTATTATCTATCTATCATCTATCTATTATCTATCTATTATCTATCTATCATCTATCTATTATCTATCTATCATCTAACTATTATCTATCATCTATCTATTATCTATCTATCTATTATCTATCTATCATCTATTATCTATCTATTATATATCTATTATCTATCATCTATCATCTATCTATCATCTATCTATTATCCATTATCTATCTATTATATATCTATCTATTATCTATCTATTAATTATCTATCTATTATCTATCATCTATTATCTATCTATTATCTATTATCTATCATCTATCTATTATCTATCAATAATCTATTATCTATCATCTATCTATTATCTATCTATTATCTCTCTATTATCTATCTATTATCTATTATCTATCTATCATCTATCTATTATCTATCTATCATCTATTATCTATCTATTATCTATCTATTATCTATCTATTATCTATTATCTATCTATCATCTATCTATGATCTATCTATCATCTATCTATCATCTATCTATTATCCATTATCTATCTATTATCTATCTATTATCTATTATCTATCATCTATCTATTATCTATTATCTATCTATTATCTATCTATTATCTATCTATCATCTATTATCTATCTATTATCTATCTATTATCTATCATCTATCTATTATCTATCTATTATCTATTATCTATCTATTATCTATCTATTATCTATTATCTCTCTATTATCTATCTATTATCTATCTATTATCTCTCTATTATATATTATCTATCTATTATCTATCTATCATCTATTATCTATCATCTATTATCTATCTATTATCTATCTATCTATTATCTATCATCTATCTATCATCTATCTATTATCTATCTATTATATATCTATCATCTATCTATTATCTATCTATTATCTATCTATCTATTATCTATTATCTATCTATTATCTATTATCTATCTATTATCTATCATCTATCTATTATCTATCTATCTATTATCTATCTATTATCTATCTATTATCTATTATCTATCTATCATCTATCTATTATCTATCTATTATCTATCATCTATTATCTATCATCTATCATCTATCTATTATCTATCTATTATTTATTATCTATCTATTATCTATCTATTATCTATCTATTATCTATCATCTATCTATTATCTATCTATTATCTATCTATCATCTATCTATTATCTATTACCTATGTGTTATCTATTATCTATCTATTATCTATCTATTATCTATCTATCTATCATCTATCTATTATCTACTATCTATCTATTATCTATCTATTATCTATTATCTATCTATCATCTATCTATTATCTACTATCTATCTATTATCTATCTATTATCTATTATCTATCATCTATTATCTATCATCTATCTATTATCTATTATCTATCATCTATTATCTATCATCTATCTTTTATCTATCTATTATCTATCTATTATCTATCTATTATCCATCTATTATTTATCTATTATCTATATATTATCTATCTATTATCTATTATCTATCTATTATCTATCTATTATCTATTATCCATATATTATCTATCTATCTATTATCTATCATCTATCATCTATCTATTATCTATCATCAATCTATTATCTATTATCTATCTATTATCTATTATCTATCATCTACCTATTATCTATTATCTATCTATTATCTATCTATCATCTATCTATATCTATTATCTATCATCTATCTATTATCTATCATCTATCTATTATCTATCTATTATTTATTATCTATCTATTATCTATCATCTATCTATTATCTATCTATCTATTATCTATCATCTATCTATTATCTATCTATCATCTATCTATTATCTATCATCTATCTATTATCTATCTATTATTTATTATCTATCTATTATCTATCATCTATCTATTATCTATCTATCTATCTATTATCTATCTATTATCTATTATCTATCTATTATCTATCTATTATCTATCTATCATCTATTATCTATCATCTATCTATTATCTATCTATCATCTATCTATTATCTATCATCTATCTATTATCTATCTATTATTTATTATCTATCTATTATCTATCATCTATCTATTATCTATCTATCATCTATCTATTATCTATCATCTATCTATTATCTATCTATTATTTATTATCTATCTATTATCTATCTATTATCTATCTATTATCTATTATCTATCTATTATCTATCTATTATCTATCTATTATTTATTATCTATCTATTATCTATCTATTATCTATCTATTATCTATTATCTATCTATTATCTATCTATTATCTATCTATCATCTATCTATTATCTATCTATTATCTATCATCTATCTATTATCTATCATCTATCTATTATCTATTATCTATCTATTATCTATCTATTATCTATCTATTATCTATCTATTATCTATTATCTATCTATTATCTATCTATCATCTATCTATTATCTGGCACATCAATGCGAGCTGTGGCAAGAAGGTTTGCTGTGTCTGTCAGTGTAGTGTCCAGAGGCTGGAGGTGCTACCAGGAGACGTGGAGGGCAACAACCCAGCAGCAGGACCGCTACCTCCACACACAATACTGAGCCTCATCAGGAGCATGCCCAGGCGTTGTAGGGAGGTCATACAGGCACGTGGAGGCCACACACAATACTGAGCCTCATCAGGAGCATGCCCAGGCGTTGTAGGGAGGTCATACAGGCACGTGGAGGCCACACACAATACTGAGCCTCATCAGGAGCATGCCCAGGCGTTGTAGGGAGGTCATACAGGCACGTGGAGGCCACACACAATACTCAGCCTCATCAGGAGCATGCCCAGGCGTTGTAGGGAGGTCATACAGGCACGTGGAGGCCACACACAATACTCAGCCTCATCAGGAGCATGCCCAGGTGTTGTAGGGAGGTCATACAGGCACGTGGAGGCCACACACAATACTCAGCCTCATCAGGAGCATGCCCAGGCGTTGTAGGGAGGTCATACAGGCACGTGGAGGCCACACACAATACTGAGCCTCATCAGGAGCATTCCCAGGCGTTGTAGGGAGGTCATACAAACACGTGGAGGCCACACACAATACTCAGCCTCATCAGGAGCATGCCCAGGCGTTGTAGGGAGGTCATACAGGCACGTGGAGGCCACACACAATACTCAGCCTCATCAGGAGCATGCCCAGGCGTTGTAGGGAGGTCATACAGGCACGTGGAGGCCACACACAATACTCAGCCTCATCAGGAGCATGCCCAGGCGTTGTAGGGAGGGCATACAGGCACGTGGAGGCCACACACAATACTCAGCCTCATCAGGAGCAGGCGCAGGCGTTGTAGGGAGGTCATACAGGCACGTGGAGGCCACACACAATACTCAGCCTCATCAGGAGCATGCCCAGGCGTTGTAGGGAGGTCATACAGGCACGTGGAGGCCACACACAATACTCAGCCTCATCAGGAGCATGCCCAGGCGTTGTAGGGAGGTCATACAGGCACGTGGAGGCCACACACAATACTCAGCCTCATCAGGAGCATGCCCAGGTGTTGTAGGGAGGTCATACAGGCACGTGGAGGCCACACACAATACTCAGCCTCATCAGGAGCATGCCCAGGCGTTGTAGGGAGGTCATACAGGCACGTGGAGGCCACACACAATACTGAGCCTCATCAGGAGCATGCCCAGGCGTTGTAGGGAGGTCATACAGACACGTGGAGGCCACACACAATACTCAGCCTCATCAGGAGCATGCCCAGGCATTGTAGGGAGGTCATACAGGCACGTGGAGGCCACACACAATACTCAGCCTCATCAGGAGCATGCCCAGGCGTTGTAGGGAGGTCATACAGGCACGTGGAGGCCACACACAATACTCAGCCTCATCAGGAGCATGCCCAGGCGTTGTAGGGAGGGCATACAGGCACGTGGAGGCCACACACAATACTCAGCCTCATCAGGAGCAGGCGCAGGCGTTGTAGGGAGGTCATACAGGCACGTGGAGGCCACACACAATACTCAGCCTCATCAGGAGCATGCCCAGGCGTTGTAGGGAGGTCATACAGGCACGTGGAGGCCACACACAATACTCAGCCTCATCAGGAGCATGCCCAGGCGTTGTAGGGAGGGCATACAGGCACGTGGAGGCCACACACAATACTCAGCCTCATCAGGAGCATGCCCAGGCGTTGTAGGGAGGTCATACAGGCACGTGGAGGCCACACACAATACTCAGCCTCATCAGGAGCATGCCCAGGCGTTGTAGGGAGGTCATACAGGCACGTGGAGGCCACACACAATACTCAGCCTCATCAGGAGCATGCCCAGGCGTTGTAGGGAGGGCATACAGGCACGTGGAGGCCACACACAATACTCAGCCTCATCAGGAGCAGGCGCAGGCGTTGTAGGGAGGTCATACAGGCACGTGGAGGCCACACACAATACTCAGCCTCATCAGGAGCATGCCCAGGTGTTGTAGGGAGGTCATACAGGCACGTGGAGTCCACACACAATACTCAGCCTCATCAGGAGCATGCCCAGGCGTTGTAGGGAGGTCATACAGGCACGTGAAGGCCACACACAATACTGAGCCTCATCAGGAGCATGCCCAGGCGTTGTAGGGAGGTCATACAGGCACGTAGAGGCCGCACACAATTCACTGCCTCATCAGGAGCATGCCCAGGCGTTGTAGGGAGGTCATACAGGCACGTGGAGGCCACACACAATACTCAACCTCATCAGGAGCATGCCCAGGCGTTGTAGGGAGGTCATACAGGCATGTGGAGGCCACACACAATACTCAGCCTCATCAGGAGCATGCCCAGGCGTTGTAGGGAGGTCATACAGGCACGTGGAGGCCACACACAATACTCAGCCTCATCAGGAGCATGCCCAGGCGTTGTAGGGAGGTCATACAGGCACGTGGAGGCCACACACAATACTCAACCTCATCAGGAGCATGCCCAGGCATTGTAGGGAGGTCATACGGGCATGTGGAGGCCACACACAATACTCAGCCTCATCAGGAGCATGCCCAGGCGTCGTAGGGAGGTCATACAGGCACGTGGAGGCCACACACAATACTCAGCCTCATCAGGAGCATGCCCAGGCGTTGTAGGGAGGTCATACAGGCACGTGGAGGCCACACACAAAACTGAGCCTCATCAGGAGCATGCCCAGGCGTTGTAGGGAGGTCATACAGACACGTGGAGGCCACACACAATACTCAGCCTCATCAGGAGCATGCCCAGGCATTGTAGGGAGGTCATACAGGCACGTGGAGGCCCCACACAATACTCAGCCTCATCAGGAGCATGCCCAGGCATTGTAGGGAGGTCATACAGGCACGTGGAGGCCACACACAATACTGAGCCTCTTCAGGAGCATGCCCAGGCGTTGTAGGGAGGTCATACAGGCACGTGGAGGCCACACACAATACTCAGCCTCATCAGGAGCATGCCCAGGCGTTGTAGGGAGGTCATACAGGCACGTGGAGGCCACACACAATACTCAGCCTCATCAGGAGCATGCCCAGGCGTTGTAGGGAGGTCATACAGGCACGTGGAGGCCACACACAATACTCAGCCTCATCAGGAGCATGCCCAGGCATTGTAGGGAGGTCATACAGACACGTGGAGGCCACACACAATACTCAGCCTCATCAGGAGCATGCCCAGGCGTTGTAGGGAGGTCATACAGGCACGTGGAGGCCACACACAATACTCAGCCTCATCAGGAGCATGCCCAGGCGTTGTAGGGAGGTCATACAGGCACGTGGAGGCCACACACAATACTCAGCCTCATCAGGAGCATGCCCAGGCGTTGTAGGGAGGTCATACAGGCACGTGGAGGCCACACACAATACTCAGCCTCATCAGGAGCATGCCCAGGCATTGTAGGGAGGTCATACAGACACGTGGAGGCCACACACAATACTCAGCCTCATCAGGAGCATGCCCAGGCGTTGTAGGGAGGTCATACAGGCACGTGGAGGCCACACACAATACTCAGCCTCATCAGGAGCATGCCCAGGCGTTGTAGGGAGGTCATACAGGCACGTGGAGGCCACACACAATACTGAGCCTCATTTTGACTTGTTTTAAGGACATTACATCAAAGTTGGATCAGCCTGTAGTGTGTTTTTCCACTTTAATTTTGGGGGTGACTCCAAATCCAGGCCTCCATTGGTTAATAAATGTGATTTCCATTGATGATTTTTGTGTGATTTTGTTGTCAGCACATTCAGCTTTGTACAGAACAAAGTATTCAATGAGAAGATTTCATTCATTCACATCTAGGATGTGGTATTTCAGTGTTCCCTTTATTTTTTTGAGCAGTGTATTATCTTTTTATTATTAGTGATGAGCGAGCACTAAAATGCTCGAGTGCTCGGTCCGAGCAACGAGCCCAATGTAAGTCTATGGGAAACTCGAGCATTTTTCAGGCGGCTCCCCCCGGCGGTCTGCAGAGGGCCTAAAAAATGTCCAAATCGATTGGAACAGTGCTCAAATGACATGGAAACAGCATGGAGAAGACCCCTGGAAGCATCTCTGACTCCCAGATCACTGCTGTCAACAACGTGGTCAGAGTATTACACCACTTTTACGGACTCACAATAAAACACACAAAAAAACAAAATGGATTTTCCTGGGAAATATGTTAAGGAACATCCTTTCCAGGGTAATGACTTGTATATAAAGCAAAATAAATAACCAAAAACAAAAATGCTCCTCCACACCTTGGGCTATGTTCACACATAGCGTTTTTGATGCCGTTTTGCACTTTTGCATTGCTTTCAACAGTGACATGCATTCACTAGGAAATGTCATTTTAACATTTTACAACCTTATCTGGCCATGTGGTATGTGAGATATCATCAGACACATCGTGTTTCATTTATGAAGGAGGGACTCTGAAAGTCACAAAGACTATTTTTATAGGGCCATGAGGCGGCCTTTACTGTTCTTAAAAGGCCAGAAGTCGGCCCTCACTATTCTTAGAGAGCCATCAGCCAGCTTTGCTTTATTGTTCCCATTACTAAAGAGTGGGTCTCCTATACTGTTATTGCATATGCAGTGAGTGGCGGGTCTGCCCAAAATTTGGACGCACCCCAATACCACATTGAAAATTTGGACGCACCCCAATACCCCTTTGAAGAGACTTAGAGGAGGGCCCCCTGAAAACAATGTTCCCATTATTAGGAAGTGGGTCTCCCATAGTGTTGGCTTATGCAGTGAGTGCAAGGGCTGCCAAAAATTTGGAGGCACTCCAATACCCCTTGGAAGAGACGTAGAGGTCGGAGGGCCTCTTGAAAAAATGTTCCCATTATTAGGAAGTAGGTCTCCCAAAGTGTTGTCCTATGCAGTGAATGCAAGGGCTGCCAAAAATTTGGAAGCACTTCAATGACCCTTGGAAGAGACGTGGAGGAGGGCCTCATAAAAATGTTCTCATTAGGAAGGAGCGGGCCTCCTATACTTGTAATGCCCATGCACTAAGTGTATGGGCTGACAAACATTTACCCCTGGGGGGTATACATGAACATACTGTATAAAAAAAAAATTACAGGCATCATAAACACCCTTTAAAAAAATTATGTGGGTGTTGCATCACGGACCACGGTCACCCTGGTGATATGGTGGTGGAGGATGAGAATGAGTAGAAGGAGGAGACAAGAGCAAATAGCCAAAATCAGGTGAATGGGAATACACCTCCCAAGAAAAGACACTGGATTTGAGTTTATATTACGCTGCTATCATTCGGTGGTGTTGAGAAGTCTGGCCCAATCCAGCCCTTGTTCATTTTTATAAGAGTCCGCCTGTCAGCATTTTCAGTTGACAGGCGGATGCGCTGATCAGTTATAATTCCACCAGCGGCACTAAAAACCCGCTCTGATAAAACTCTAGCGGCAGGGCAGGCCAGGACCTCCGAGGCGTAGAGAGCCAGTTCATTCCATGTATCCAGCTTGGATACCCAATAATTATAAGGCACAGAGGAATCACGGAGGACGTTGGTACGGTCGGCAAGGTACTCCCTCAGCATCTTCCCAAACTTTGCACTCCTTGTGAGAGTACCCCACGCCTCAGGGCCTGTCCGATGGGAGGGTCTGAGAAAACTCTCCCAGAACTTTGACAGTGTTCCCCTGCCTCTGCTGGATTGGAGTTGTGTCTCTCTCGCCTATACTCCTTGGTTGTCCAACGAAGTGTGCCCTCTGCCGCCAGTGTTTTCAGATGGGAATTTTTTTAATAGTTCCGCAACAAAGGCCTTCTGGTACTGCCCCATTTTTGTAGACCTGTCCGCCTTAGGAATAAGAGATATAAAGTTCTCCTTGTAGCGTGGGTCTAGAAGTGTCACCAACCAGTAATTACTGTCACCCAAAATTTTGAGAACGTGAGGGTCATGGGAAAGGCAGCGTAACATAAACTCAGCCATGCGGGTCAGAGTGCTAACAGGCAAGACTTCCGTGTCCTCAACAAGAGGATGACTGACCATGCTCTCCTCCTCCTCCTCCCTGTCCTCAGGCCATCCACGCTGAACAGACAGTATGACAGTTGTGCAGGTAGTACCGTCTATAGCGCATGAAACTAGCTCCTGTTCTTCCTCCTCCTCCTCTTCCTCCTTTTTCTCATTGTCACCCAATCCTCGTTGGGATGAGATGAGGCTGGGCTGTGTGTAATCACCCTGTATGTTCCTTGCTCTATCTCATCGTGCTCCGCCTGCAATGCATCCTCTTTGATTGTGAGCAGAGAACGTTTCAGAAGACAGAGAAGCGGGATGGTGTCATCGCCGCTCACCATCTTGGTGGAGTCCTCAAAGTTTTGGAGGATGGTACATATGTCTGACATCCATGTCCACTCCTGAGGTCTTATGTGTGGAGTCTGAACTGAATACTGACGGCCTTGTTGATGCTGGTACTCAACAACTGCCCTCTTGTGACAACAAGTCCTTCCCAACATCTGCAGTGTAGAGTTCCAACGCGTGGGGACATCACACACCAGTCTGTGAGCCGGAAGCTGCAAAAGCTGCTGAAACACGGCAAGGGCAGCGGAAGATTGTTGATGACTTTCTAGAATGGGCACACAGGTGGTGTACTTTAACAAGCAGATCCGGCAGCTCCGGGTAGGATTTGAGAAATCAGTGGACCACAAGGTTAAGCACATGTGCCAGGCATGGTACGTGTGTGAGCTCGCCTCGCTTCAGAGCTGCCACCAGGTTACGGCCATTGTTACACACGACCATGCCTGGCTGTACGTTCAGTGGTGTCAGCCACAGATCTGCCTGCTCTTTCAGAGCTGTCCACAACTTTTCAGCATTGTGCAGTTTGTCACCTAAGCACATTAGCTTCAACACAGCCTGCTACCACTTGGCCGAGGCAGCGCTGCAGTGCTTTCAGCTTGTGACTGATGTGGTCATTTCGGAGATGGAGGCTGAAGAGGAGGAGGAGGCTGAGGAGGATGAAGTGCAGGAGCTATAAACTGTGGGGGCAACCCTGATTGACCTAGGGCCTGCAGTCCTTGGCGTCGGGAGGACATGTTCTGTCCCAAGATCCGACTGAGTCCCGGCTTCCACTATGTTAACCCAGTGCGTGTCCGTGGTTAGGTGGACTTTCCCGGTAACTGCGTTGTTGAGGGCACGGCTAATGTTTTGGGACATGTGCTTGTGTAATGCGGGGACAGCACATCGGGAGAAATAGTGGCGGCTGGGGACCAAGCACCAAGGGACGGCCGCCGCCATCAGGTTGCGGAATGCTTCCGTCTCCACGAACCTAAAAGGCAACATTTCAAGCATAAGCAGTCGTGAAATGTGGGAATTTAGTAGTGTGGCCTGTGGAGCATTGGCTGCGTATTTGCGCTTGCGTTCCAAGGACTGGGGTATGAACAACTGAACGCTGCTCTGGGACAAGGACATGGACGTGCTTCCTGATGCTGCTACTTGAGAGTGTGCAAGGACAGGTGCAGGGCAGGAGACATCTTCGCATGCACCATGGACAGGGGATTGGCTTGCATGCACAACAGCGGAAGAAGCAATGATGCTACCTGCAGACACTGTTCCTGGACCCTGGGGTTCGGTCCACAAAATCGGGTGCTTTGCTGCCATGTGCCTGATCATGGTGGTGGTGGTCAGGCTGGTAGTTTTGCCACCCCTGCTAATGCTGGCCTGGCTGGTGGTGCAAATGGCCTTTTTGGGGTTATTGGCAGAGTTTTTAAAAAACAACCAGACTCGGGAATACCTAACAGTTGTACCGGCAACTTCCTTCGTGTTGGTGTTTCGAGGAACGGTTGCCTGCCTTCTGTCTGTGGCCACCACACTGCTTCTTCCTGTCTGTTGGAGTGCTCTGCCTCCCTCCCCCTGTGTGCTGCTGTCCTCGCTCTGCATGTCCTCCTGCCAGGTTGGGTCAGCTGCTATATCATCCCCCACCTCATCTTCCACTTCCGCATCCTGGTCTTCCTCCTGATTTTCTGGCAATTGTGTCTTATCATCGTCCACCTCTTGTGACACTTTCCCACCGTCGCCTTCGTGTGACCATGGCTGCTCAAATATTTGGGCATCGTTACACGCGATCTCCTCTTGCCCCGCTTCAAGTGGACCGGGCGAGAGGCCCAAATCTATAAATGGAAAAGTGAACAGCTCTTCTGAGTGTCCAAGTGTGGGATCAGTTGTCCCTGGGCACTCGGCATGGTGGGAGGAAGGAGGATCAGGGTGAGGAATATGCGGTCCAGACTCACGACTACTGAGACTTGACCGTATGGAAGACAGGGTGGTGGTGGTGGTGGCTAAGTGACTGGAAGCATTATCTGCTATCCAACCAACAACCTTTTGACACTGCTCTGGGTTCAATAGTGGTGTGCTGCGGTCCCCTAGGAATTGGGACAGGAAGGTCGGGTGAGAAGATGTGGGTGTTTGTTGTGGCACAATTTCAGCTTGCCTACGACCTCGGCCTCTGCATTCACCATCACCATCACGTCCAGTTTCCCGTCCCTTGCCACGTGCCTTGCCCATTTTAAATGGAGGACAATATCTTCCACGCTCACTGCGAATGGCTGAATTTGGAGTGAAGTTATATGTGATCCGTGTGACGGACAAACCACAGTTTTAAATACCTGGCCTGTAGGTAACTATTTTGCACAGCAAACCTGTGTCAAAAACTTTGCTGACACACTGAAAAAAATTTGAGTGGAGGCCAAAAAGAATTTTCAGCGCAATTATATGTGATCTGTGTGACGGACAAACCACAGTTTTAAATAGCTGGATTTCTAGCGCTGTAATATGGAAAGGACCTTGTTGTATTCTGCAGTGCCAACAAGCAAATGGCGGAGAAAAACCGTGTTCTCTGGATTGCTTTTTAAGCAAATAATGAGGATTAAGATCCCCCAAAAATTATTCCTGAGACCTGAGACCTGGGCCTGTGTCTAGAAATATCTAACAGAAGCCGAAGGCAGAATTGGAATGGAGCCTCTTGTGCTATATGCACTGCAGTCTGCTATATACCCAGCCTGCCTATATACACTGCCTGCCTATATACACTGCCTGCCTGATATCTCTGCAGATGGATTAGTCCTCAGAAGGACTGTTTGTTGAGATGGATATGTGTCTAATATAGTTTAGTACACCTACACTAACTAGAAACAAGCAAATCTCTCCCTGACGCAGCAGCTCTCCCTACTCTGTCTGATCCGGAGTGACTGTGATGAGCATGGCGGCGCCAGGTCTGATATAGACCTGATGACGCTGTGCGACCAGCCAATCACTGTAATGCCACAACCAACATGGCTACTGCATTACAATGAGTGGCAGACAATCCCTGCATGTTCATTGGCTCTGTAAAGAGTGCCAAACATGCAGGACGGGGACCCGAGCTCCCGCCGAGCATCTATTATTTATTATCTATCTATTATCTATCAATTATCTATCTATCATCTATCTATTATCTATCTATCATCTATCTATTATCTATTATATATCTATTATCTATCTATTATCTATCTATTATCTATCTATCATCTATCTATTATCTATCTATTATCTATTATCTATCTATTATCTATCTATTATCTATTATCTATCATCTATCTATTATCTATCTATCATCTATCTATTATCTATCATCTATCTATTATCTATCTATTATCTATCTATTATCTATTATATATCTATTATCTATCTATTATCTATCTATTATCTATCATCTATCTATTATCTATCTATCTATTATCTATCTATTATCTATCTATTATCTATCATCTATCTATTATCTATCTATTATCTATCATCTATCTATTATCTATCTATTATCTATCATCTATCTATTATCTATCTATTATCTATCATCTATCTATTATCCATTATCTATCTATTATCTATTGTTTATTATCTATCTATTATCTATTATCTATTCTCTATTATCTATTATCTATCTATTATCTATCTATCTATTATCTATTATCTATCATCTATTATCTATCTATTATCTATCTATTATCTATCATCTATATATTATCTATTATCTATCTATTATCTATCTATTATCTATCTATCTATTATCTATCTATTATCTACCATCTATCTATTATCTATCTATTATCTATCTATTATCTATCTATTATCTATCATCTATCTATTATCTATCTATTATCTATTATCTATCTATTATCTATTATCCATCTATTATCTATCTATCTATTATCTATTATCTATCTATTATCTATCTATTATCTATCATCTATCTATTATCCATTATCTATCTATTATCTATTGTTTATTATCTATCTATTATCTATCTATCATCTATTATTATCTATTATCTATCTATCTATCTATTATCTATCTATTATCTATTATCTATCTATCTATTATCTATCTATTATCTATCTATCATCTATTATTATCTATTATCTATCATCTATTTATTATCTATCTATTATCGATTATCTATCTATTATCTATTATCTATCTATTGTCTATCTATCTATTATCTATCATCTATCTATTATCTATCTATTATCTATTATCTATCTATTATCTATTATCTATCTATTATCTATCATCTATCTATTATCTATCTATTATCTATTATCTATCTATTATCTATTATCTATCTATTATCTATCTATTATCTATTATCTATCTATTATCTATCATCTATCTATTATCTATCTATTATCTATCATCTATCTATTATCTATTTATTGTCTATCTATTATCTATCATCTATCTATTATCTATCTATTATCTATTATCTATCTATTATCTATCATCTATCTATTATCTATCTATTATCTATCTATTATCTATCATCTATCTATTATCTATCTATCATCTATCTATCATCTATCTATTATCTGTCTATCATCTATCTATTATCTATCTATTGTCTATCTATTATCTATCTATTATCTATTATCTATCATCTATCTATTATCTATCTATCATCTATCTATTATCTATTATCTATCATCTATCTATTATCTATTATCTATCTATCATCTATCTATTATCTATTATCTATCATCTATCTATTATCTATTATCAATCTATCATCTATCTATTATCTATTATCTATCTATTATCTATCTATTATCTATTATCTATCTATTATCTATCTATTATCTATCTATTATCTATTATCTATCTATTATCTGTCTATCATCTATCTATTATCTATCTATTGTCTATCTATTATCTATCTATTATCTATTATCTATCATCTATCTATTATCTATTATCTATCTATCATCTATCTATTATCTATTATCTATCATCTATCTATCATCTATCTATTATCTATTATCTATTATCTATCATCTATTATCTATTATCTATCTATCATCTATCTATTATCTATCATCTATCTATTATCTATCTATTATCTATCTATTATCTATCAATTATCTATCTATCATCTATCTATTATCTATCTATCATCTATCTATTATCTATTATCTATCTATTATCTATCTATTATCTATCTATTATCTATTATCTATCTATTATCTATCTATTATCTATCTATTGTCTATTATCTATCATCTATCTATTATCTATTTATTGTCTATCTATTATCTATCATCTATCTATTATCTATCTATTATCTATTATCTATCTATTATCTATTATCTATAATCTATCTATTATCTATCTATTATCTATTATCTATCTATCTATTATCTATCTATTATCTATTATCTATCTATTATCTATCTATTATCTATCTATTATCTATCTATCATCTATCTATCATCTATCTATTATCTGTCTATCATCTATCTATTATCTATCTATTGTCTATCTATTATCTATCTATTATCTATTATCTATCTATTATCTATCTATTATCTATTATCTATTATCTATCATCTATCTATTATCTATTATCTATCTATCATCTATCTATTATCTATCTATTGTCTATCTATTATCTATCTATTATCTATCATCTATCTATTATCTATTATCTATCTATCATCTATCTATTATCTATCTATTGTCTATCTATTATCTATCTATTATCTATCTATTATCTATTATCTGTCTATCATCTATCTATTATCTATCTATTGTCTATCTATTATCTATCTATTATCTATCATCTATCTATTATCTATTATCTATCTATCATCTATCTATTATCTATTATCTATCATCTATCTATTATCTATTATCTATCTATCATCTATCTATCATCTATCTATTATCTATTATCTATCATCTATCTATTATCTAATATCTATCTATCATCTATCTATTATCTATCATCTATCTATTATCTATTATCTATCTATCATCTATCTATTATCTATCTATCATCTATCTATTATCTATTATATATCTATTATCTATCTATTATCTATCTATCATCTATCTATTATCTATCTATTATCTATCATCTATCTATTATCTATCATCTATCTATTATCTATCTATCATCTATCTATTATCTATCATCTATCTATTATCTATCTATTATCTATTATCTATCTATTATCTATCTATTATCTATTATATATCTATTATCTATCTATTATCTATCATCTATCTATTATCTATTATCCATCTATTATCTATCTATCTATTATCTATCATCTATCTATTATCTATCTATTATCTATCTATTATCTATTATCTATCTATTATCTATCTATCATCTATCTATTATCTATCTATTATCTATTATCTATCTATTATCTATCTATTATCTATCATCTATCTATTATCTATCTATTATCTATCTATTATCTATCATCTATCTATTATCTATCATCTATCTATTATCTATCTATCATCTATCTATTATCTATCATCTATCTATTATCTATTATCTATCTATTATCTATCATCTATTTATTATCTATCTATTATCTATCACTTTAGCAGCGCACAATTCACATAAAATGCTCAGAAAACATATTTCTTCTATTAAACATTTTAGAATTTTTTAGAACCTTTCACAATGATATTTTTACATTTTTTTTCTAGAACATTCTTGCGCCGGTCTATAAACTCTATGATCTCACACAATGGAGCGTACGTGTAATAAGCGCAGGTTTAATGGGGATTATATTCCTATATAGAGTGTGTGGATATGATGAAATATTGGGCAGATGGCGGGGGAGGGGGCTGTGATATATTTAGGGATCACATCACTAATATATTACAGATCCAGCTACAGACTTCTGAGAAATGTGGAAAGTGTTTAATTGCTACTTGGTGGATGATTTGGGGATTTCTCGCTCAGATGAACATTTTCGAATTACATTGTAGCAAGTTCTTCAAAACGTTTTTTCTTTTAATTCTATGACTTCAAAATATTTACCAAAAAGGAAAATGACTTTGTTTTGCAAAATAAGACCTGGGGATTTCATTTCATAGAGATTACAGGGTCCCTGAGATGAGGACCACTAATGACAGAATATGAGCGGGGGCACCGGGCCGATGTGGTGGAAAGGAAAGGAAACTTGCTCCAGTCAGACATAATCCACATTGTTACTTATCACTCAGGGGACGGCCGAGTACGATCGTCTGACTGCTGCAGGTCATGGTTTCAATTATTTATTTATTTTAACCAGAAAAAAATGCCTTTAATGTCGACTTGAATGAGCTGATTCCCATCTTTCCACCTTATCATATTAAATTTGGGAATTTTCAACATATACGATCACACATTTTTGTATAGTTTAGAGGTTAGTGGTAGTATTCTGGTATTATATCTAGAGGTCTAGACTGGGTTAGTAGTTATCATCTAGTATCCCGGATGGTCTAGAGTGGATTAATGGTTAATATCTAGTATCCCTGATGGTCTAGAGTGGATTAATGGTTAATATTTAGTATCCATGATGGTCTACAATGGATTAATAGTTAACATCTAGTATCCTTGATGGTCTACAGTAGATTAATGGTTAACATCTAGTATCCCTGATGGTCTACAGTGGATTGATGGTTAATATCTAGTATCCCTCATGGTCTACAGTAGATTAATGGCTATTATCTAGTATCCATGATGGTCTACAGTGGATTAATGTAGCGTCGGCGTCCCTGCCTCCTGTTAGGCAGGGCCGCCGTTCCCCTCACCTCTCCGCTCCGTGCCCGGCTTCTTCCTCCCGCTCTGCTGGCAGCGCGCGCTGCTTCCCGGCCTCTGTGCTTAGGGCGCGCGCGCGTGCGCTCCCCCTCTCTTAAAGGGGCCGCGCGCGCCGTCCTAAGGAGTCCCCAGCCAATGGCCGGAGGACCTCACCATATATAAGGCACCTCCTCCAAAATGGAGGTGCCCGAGCAATGTTGTTGCAAAGCCTTTCAACTCTGCTTCAGCCCTCAGGTCCCGTTATCAGATACCTGCCAGTTACCTGCCAGATCTCTGCTTGATACCTCCCTGATTCCTGTCTATCTGCTTGCATTCCTGCGGTCCGACAGTCTGCCTTCCAACACCTGTCAGTCTGTCTATGGATCTGCCCGCCCGCTCACCTGGGAGCGCTCACCTGCTACCTGCCTGCTAGCCTATCTGGAGGCTCTGCCGTCACTTGCCGTGACCACCTGCCTGTCCAGAGATTCTTGCCCGCTCACCTGGGAGCGCTCACCTGCTACCTGCCTGCTAGCCTACCTGGAGGCTCTGCCGTCACTTGCCGTGACCACCTGCCTGTTCAGAGACTCTTGCCCGCTCACCTGGGAGCGCTCACCTGCTACCTGCCTGCTAGCCTACCTGGAGGCTCTGCCGTCACTTGCCGTGACCACCTGCCTGTCCAGAGACTCTTGCCCGCTCACCTGGGAGCGCTCACCTGCTACCTGCCTGCTAGCCTACCTGGAGGCTCTGCCGTCACTTGCCGTGACCACCTGCCTGTCCAGAGACTCTTGCCCGCTCACCTGGGAGCGCTCACCTGCTACCTGCCTGCTAGCCTATCTAGAGACTCTTTCCCTGCTGTCACTTGCCGTGACCACCTGCCTGTCTAGAGACTCTTATTCTGCTGTCACTTGCCGTGACCAAGACTCTTACCCTGCTGTCACTTGCCGTGACCACCCGCCTGTCTAGAGACTGTCCCCGTCACTTGCCGTGACCTCCTGCCCTTCTACCCAGAGACTGTCCCTGTCACTTGCCGTGACTACCTGCCCGCCTTCCCTGGGAGCCACCCGCTTCCTTACAAGGACTGCCCCTTTGTATAGTTGCTCAGAGGTTCCACCTCCCAGACCCGTTACAATTAATAGTTAATATCTAGTATCCCTGATGGTCTACAGTACATTAATGGTTAATATCTAGTATCCCTGATGGTCTACAGTAGATTAATGGTTAATATATAGTATCCCTGATGGTCTAAAGTGGATTAATGGTTAATATCTAGTATCCCTGTTGGTCTTAAGTGGATTAATGGTTAATATATAATATCCCTGATGGTCTAAATAGGATTAGTGGTTAATACCTAGTATCCCTGATGGTCTAGAGTGGATTAATGGTTAATATCTAGTATCCATGATGGTCTACAGTGGATTAGTAGTTAACATCTAGTATCCCTGATGGTCTACAGTGGATTAGTAGTTAACATCTTGTATCCTTGATGGTCTACAGTAGATTAATGGTTAACATCTAGTATCCCTGATGGTCTACAGTAGATTAATGGTTAACATCTAGTATCCCTGATGGTCTACAGTAGATTAATGGTTAACATCTAGTATCCCTGATGGTCTACAGTGGATTAATGGTTAATATCTAGTATCCCTGATGGTCTACAGTAGATTAATGGTTAACATCTAGTATCCTTGATGGTCTACAGTAGATTAATGGTTAATATCTAGTATCCCTGATGGTCTACAGTAGATTAATGGTTAATATATAGTGTCCCTGATGGTCTAGAGTGGATTACTGGTTAATACCTAGTATCCATGATGGAATAGGGTGGATTAATGGTTAATATCTAGTATCCCTGATGAAATAGGGTGGATTAATAGTTAATATCTAGTGTCCCTGGTGGCCTAGAGTAGATTAATGATTAGTATCTAATATTCCTGGTAGCCTATAGTAGATTAATAGTTAATATCTAGCATTCCTAATAATCTAGAGTGGACACAAAGTTAATACTCAGTATTTCTGGTGGTCTAGCATTTTAAAAGCGTTAATATTGTGGTTTAGTGGGGCTAAAAGTTAATATTTAATATCCCCCACAGTCTAGCGTGGGTTAGCATTTAGTACCTAATATCTAGTGGTCTACATTGGGGAAGAGTTTAATATTAATATCCATCATACATTGTAGTTTATGAAGCTTATAAATTAATATTTATTATCCCTGGTGGTCTAGGGTGGTTTACTGATAGAAACCTAATTTAATGAAATGCTTTTAAGCTGAGCTGCTCAGAGAGGAGCTATCTAATTATAGAAAATCCTACTAACCCCTCTCTAAGCAAGTTTGGGAAAAATAATTGAATTATATACATTTTAATCCCTGAACCACCCTAGAATACCAGGGATAATAATTATTAATCCATAACCATTTTAAAGAAAAACATAATTAATGATAGACATAAACATTAATGCCTTCATCATTGGTGAACATGGTATGACCGGGCCCGTGTTGGAGGGGGTCCACAGACGCCAGCACCTATTCCAGTGGGATGTGCATCCGAGGATGCAGATTCAGGTGAAATATACTGCGGTGCAGAGACTCTGCGGCGACCATAGAAGAGGACACCGTCGTGGCAGCAGAACAGCGGCAGCCGGCAGAATGGGGACATTATTACAAAATGGGCCCAGAAGAGGGGACATTATACAAGGAAGGGTCCCAGAATGGGGGACTTAGATTACTGGAAGAGGCCAGGATAAGAAAATTACACCAGAAAGGGGGACATTATTTCTGGAAGGGGCTCAGGATGGTGCTGATATATTATTGGAAGGGGCCCAGGATGGAGGACATATATTACTGGAAGGGGCCCAGAATGGAGGACATATATTACTGGAAGGGGCCCAGGATGGGGGACATATATTACTGGAAGAGGCCCAGGATGGAGGACATATATTTCTGGAAGGAGCCCAGGATGGAGAACATATATTACTGGAAGGGGCCCAGGATGGAGGACATATATTACTGGAAGGGGCCCAGAATGGAGGACATATATTACTGGAAGGGGCCCAGGATGGGGGACATATATTTCTGGAAGGAGCCCAGGATGGAGAACATATATTACTGGAAGGGGCCCAGGATGGAGGACATATATTACTGGAAGGGGCCAGGATGGGGGACATATATTACTGGAAGGGGCCCAGGATGGGGGACATATATTACTGGAAGGGGCTCAGGATGGGGGACATATATTACTGGAAGGGGCCCAAGATGGGGGACATATATTACTGGAAGGGGCCCAGGATGGAGGACATATATACTGGAAGGGGCCCAGGATGGGGGACATATATTACTGGAAGGGGCCCAGGATGGAGAACATATATTACTGGAAGGGGCCCAGGATGGAGGACATATATTACTGGAGGGGCCCAGGATGGGGGACATATATTACTGGAAGGGGCTCAGGATGGGGGACATATATTACTGGAAGGGGCCCAGGATGGGGGACATATATTACTGGAAGGGGCCCAGGATGGGAGACATATATTACTGGAAGTGGCCCAGGATGGGGGACATATATTACTGGAGGGGGTCCAGGATGGGGGACATATAATACTGGAAGGGGCTCAGGATGGAGGACATATATTACTGGAAGGGGCCCAGGATGGGAGACATATATTACTGGAAGTGGCCCAGGATGGGGGACATATATTACTGGAGGGGGTCCAGGATGGGGGACATATAATACTGGAAGGGGCTCAGGATGGAGGACATATATTACTGGAAGGGGCCCAGGATGGGAGACATATATTACTGGAAGGGGCCCAGGATGGAGGACATATATTACTGGAAGGGGCCCAGGATGGGAGACATATATTACTGGAAGTGGCCCAGGATGGGGGACATATATTACTGGAGGGGGTCCAGGATGGGGGACATATAATACTGGAAGGGGCTCAGGATGGAGGACATATATTACTGGAAGGGGCCCAGGATGGGAGACATATATTACTGGAAGGGGCCCAGGATGGAGGACATATATTACTGGAAGGGGCCCAGGATGGGGGACATATATTACTGGAAGGGGCCCAGGATGGGGGACATATATTACTGGAGGGGGCCCAGGATGGGGGACATATATTACTGGAAGGGGCCCAGGATGGGGGACATATATTACTGGAGGGGGCCCAGGATGGGGGACATATATTACTGGAGGGGGCCCAGGATGGGGGACATATATTACTGGAAGGGGCCCAGGATGGAGGACATATATTACTGGAGGGGGCCCAGAATGGAGGACATATATTACTGGAAGGGGCCCAGGATGGGGGACATATATTTCTGGAAGGGGCCCAGGATGGGAGACATATATTACTGGAAGGGGCCCAGGATGGAGGACATATATTTCTGGAAAGGGCCCAGGATGGGAGACATATATTACTGGAAGGGGCCCAGGATGGAGGACATATATTACTGGAGGGGGCCCAGGATGGGGGACATATATTACTGGAAGGGGCTCAGGATGGAGGACATATATTACTGGAAGGGGCCCAGGTTGGAGGACATATATTACTGGAAGAGGCCCAGGATGGGGGACATATATTACTGGAAGAGGCCCAGGATGGGGGACATATATTACTGGAAGAGGCCCAGGATGGAGGACATATATTACTGGAAGTGGCCCAGGATGGAGGACATATATTACTGGAAGGGGCCCAGAATGGAGGACATATATTACTGGAAGGGGCCCAGGATGGAGGACATATATTACTGGAAGGGGCCCAGGTTGGAGGACATATATTACTGGAAGGGGCCCAGGATGGAGGACATATATTACTGGAAGGGGCCCAGGTTGGAGGACATATATTACTGGAAGGGGCCCAGGATGGGAGACATATATTACTGGAAGTGGCCCAGGATGGGGGACATATATTACTGGAAGGGGCCCAGGATGGGGGACATATATTACTGGAAGTGGCCCAGAATGGGGGACATATATTACTGGAAGGGGCCCAGGATGGGGGACATATATTACTGGAGGGGGCCCAGGATGGGGGACATATATTACTGGAGGGGGCCCAGGATGGGGGACATATATTACTGGAGGGGGCCCAGGATGGAGGACATATATTACTGGAGGGGGCCCAGGATGGGGGACATATATTACTGGAAGGGGCCCAGGATGGAGCACATATATTACTGGAGGGGGCCCAGAATGGAGGACATATATTACTGGAAGGGGCCAGGATGGGGGACATATATTTCTGGAAGGGGCCCAGGATGGGAGACATATATTACTGGAAGGGGCCCAGGATGGAGGACATATATTTCTGGAAAGGGCCCAGGATGGGAGACATATATTACTGGAAGGGGCCCAGGATGGAGGACATATATTACTGGAGGGGGCCCAGGATGGGGGACATATATTACTGGAAGGGGCCCAGGATGGAGGACATATATTACTGGAGGGGGCCCAGGATGGGGGACATATATTACTGGAAGGGGCCCAGGATGGAGGACATATATTACTGGAAGGGGCCCAGGTTGGAGGACATATATTACTGGAAGGAGCCCAGGATGGGGGACATATATTACTGGAAGAGGCCCAGGATGGGGGACATATATTACTGGAAGAGGCCCAGGATGGAGGACATATATTACTGGAAGTGGCCCAGGATGGAGGACATATATTACTGGAAGGGGCCAGGATGGGGGACATATATTTCTGGAAGGGGCCCAGGATGGGAGACATATATTACTGGAAGGGGCCCAGGATGGAGGACATATATTTCTGGAAAGGGCCCAGGATGGGAGACATATATTACTGGAAGGGGCCCAGGATGGAGGACATATATTACTGGAGGGGGCCCAGGATGGGGGACATATATTACTGGAAGGGGCCCAGGATGGAGGACATATATTACTGGAGGGGGCCCAGGATGGGGGACATATATTACTGGAAGGGGCCCAGGATGGAGGACATATATTACTGGAAGGGGCCCAGGTTGGAGGACATATATTACTGGAAGGGGCCCAGAATGGAGGACATATATTACAGGAAGGGGCCCAGGATGGAGGACATATATTACTGGAAGGGGCCCAGGATGGGGGACATATATTACTGGAAGGGGCCAGAATAGGGGACATATATTACTGGAAGGGGCCAGGATGGGGGACATATATTACTGGAAGGGGCCCAGGATGGGAGACATATATTACTGGAAGGGGCCCAGGATGGGGGACATATATTACTGGAAGGGGCCCAGGATGGGGGACATATATTACTGGAAGGGGCCAGGATGGAGGACATATATTACTGGAAGGGGCCCAGAATGGAGGACATATATTACAGGAAGGGGCCCAGGATGGAGGACATATATTACTGGAAGGGGCCAGGATGGAGGACATATATTACTGGAAGGGGCCCAGAATGGAGGACATATATTACAGGAAGGGGCCCAGGATGGAGGACATATATTACTGGAAGGGGCCCAGGATGGGGGACATATATTACTGGAAGGGGCCAGAATAGGGGACATATATTACTGGAAGGGGCCAGGATGGGGGACATATATTACTGGAAGGGGCCCAGGATGGGAGACATATATTACTGGAAGGGGCCCAGGATGGGGGACATATATTACTGGAAGGGGCCCAGGATGGGGGACATATATTACTGGAAGGGGCCAGGATGGAGGACATATATTACTGGAAGGGGCCCAGAATGGAAGACATATATTACTGGAAGGGGCCCAGGATGGGGGACATATATTACTGGAAGGGGCCAGAATAGGGGACATATATTACTGGAAGGGGCCAGGATGGGGGACATATATTACTGGAAGGGGCCCAGGATGGGAGACATATATTACTGGAAGGGGCCCAGGATGGAGGACATATATTACTGGAAGGTGCCCAGAATGGAGGACATATATTACTGGAAGGGGCCAGGATGGGGGACATATATTACTGGAAGGGGCCAGGATGGGGGACATATATTACTGGAAGGGGCCCAGGATGGGGGACATATATTACTGGAAGGGGCCCAGGATGGAGGACATATATTACTGGAAGGGGCCCAGAATGGAGGACATATATTACTGGAAGGGGCCCAGGATGGAGGACATATATTACTGAAAGGGGCCAGGACGAGATCATTACACCATGTTTGGGTACGTTATTACTGGAATGTGTGGGGACATTTTTACAGGAAGGGGCTCAGAATGTTGGACACTATTACTGGAAGGTTCCCAGGATGGGGGGACATTATTACGCAGGGGGGCAACATGTATGTCTTTATAGGATTTAGAATGCTATAAGAATTCTACAAGGACTCATACATCTGACCAATCATGTAGACGGAGGCCCAGGACCAAATTTAGCATCAGGGCCCAATGGACTCTAGTTAAACCACTGCCCGTCACCACCAGGGATACAGACATTATTCCTTCCTTGACCTTGTCCACCAGGAATACGGACATTACACCTTCATTACTCTTGACCACCAGAGATTCAAACATTGCAAAATCATTGCCCTTGACCACCAGGAATATAGACATTATTCTTTCACTGACCTCATCCACCAGGAATACGGTCATTATTCCTTCATTGCCCTAAATCACCAGTGATACAGACATTACACTTCATTGCCCTTGGCCACCAGGAATGCTGACAAGAACCTTTACTGCAGTTGACCTATGTGCTTTTTAATACTATTGGCCTGGATGTTATGGGGTACTGTATATCGGGGTACTGTATATCTGGCAGCTTTATAGCCACTTATTAATATAGCTAACAGTCCAGTTCGTTATCTACAAAGGCGTAGAGGGAGCGTTGGCGCTGGGACCTTCCGTGGAGGTGTTAGGTGGCAGGGCATCCCCATCCTTCATGTGGGCAATACTCTGAGACCTCCTCAGAAGACTTCTGGTGTGTGCTGGTGTTACTCCATGTTTAGACTTTCATGGACACATTACTATCTGACACCTCTTATGAGCCTTTTTTGGAAGTTTCTTCAAATTCTTGTATGGTTTCGAACAGGAGAAAAATCCAAGTTGGTGAATAAACCAAACGCTTTCTATCTGCCATCGGCTTCTCCATCGCACTGTGTCTGTAGATAAAAGGTGTTAATTTGTCGCAGGTGTCACATGACGGCGAGCTGCCTGAGATCCGCCAGCCCCGTCTCGCTGCAGCGCTCCCAGAAGCCTCAAGGTTCAACTTTACTCTGAGACTTTTTGGGCTTTTGCCACAATAAACTATTTATTTATTTTTTTAAAGATTTAATGGTTTGTTTTTTTCTGCCAAAATTGAAATGTGAAGCACAAGAACACATCTGCTTTGATATTTCGGTAAGTAAATTCTTCTTTTTTTTTTTTCTTGTGTTCATTAAAAGAAAAAGGATTAAAAAAACACAACAATAGTCATAAAGTGAAAAGGGAAACCGCAGAATGGAAGAAGTAAATTAATCACACAAGAGCGGAGAGGAGCAGAACAAAGAATATTAAGGAATAAATAACAAGAACTAAGAAGTATTTTCCTCTCTTCATTTCAAGGGGAAAAAAATGGAACAAAATAGGAACTAAAAATGGGATCCAGATTGTGGAGGCAATATCCGTGTGTGGAAAGGTCCAGAGTCACAGCCACTAAATCCAGAGATCACAGCGCGGGAAACAGCGGGTCTGAGGGCAGCTCAGGGGTCTGCAGGCCTCCTGCACAGTGATGAGAGGCTCCTACTATGGATAAACAGATATAGAAGGGATTACTAAGAGGGGCTTTACTGAGGAAGGCTGAAGGTGCTGAGCTTTACTGAGGAAGGCTGAAGGTGCTGAGCTTTACTGAGGAAGGCTGTATGTGCTGAGCTTTACTGAGGAAGGCTGTATGTGCTGAGCTTTACTGAGGAAGGCTGTATGTGCTGAGCTTTACTGAGGAAGGCTGTATGTGCTGAGCTTTACTGAGGAAGGCTGTAGGCCTGAGCTTTACTGAGGAAGGCTGAAGGTGCTGAGCTTTACTGAGGAAGGCTGTATGTCCTGAGCTTTACTGAGGAAGGCTGACGGTGCTGAGCTTTACTGAGGAAGGCTGAAGGTGCTGAGCTTTACTGAGGAAGGCTGTATGTCCTGAGCTTTACTGAGGAAGGCTGTATGTGCTGAGCTTTACTGAGGAAGGCTGTATGTCCTGAGCTTTACTGAGGAAGGCTGTATGTGCTGAGCTTTACTGAGGAAGGCTGTATGTCCTGAGCTTTACTGAGGAAGGCTGTATGTGCTGAGCTTTACTGAGGAAGGCTGAAGGTGCTGAACTTTACTGAGGAAGGCTGTATGTCCTGAGCTTTACTGAGGAAGGCTGTATGTCCTGAGCTTTACTGAGGAAGGCTGTATGTGCTGAGCTTTACTGAGGAAGGCTGTATGTGCTGAGCTTTACTGAGGAAGGCTGTATGTGCTGAGCTTTACTGAGGAAGGCTGAAGGTGCTGAACTTTACTGAGGAAGGCTGTATGTGCTGAGCTTTACTGAGGAAGGCTGTATGTGCTGAGCTTTACTGAGGAAGGCTGTATGTGCTGAGCTTTACTGAGGAAGGCTGTAGGCCTGAGCTTTACTGAGGAAGGCTGAAGGTGCTGAGCTTTACTGAGGAAGGCTGTATGTCCTGAGCTTTACTGAGGAAGGCTGACGGTGCTGAGCTTTACTGAGGAAGGCTGAAGGTGCTGAGCTTTACTGAGGAAGGCTGTATGTCCTGAGCTTTACTGAGGAAGGCTGTATGTGCTGAGCTTTACTGAGGAAGGCTGTATGTCCTGAGCTTTACTGAGGAAGGCTGTATGTGCTGAGCTTTACTGAGGAAGGCTGTATGTGCTGAGCTTTACTGAGGAAGGCTGAAGGTGCTGAACTTTACTGAGGAAGGCTGTATGTCCTGAGCTTTACTGAGGAAGGCTGTATGTCCTGAGCTTTACTGAGGAAGGCTGTATGTGCTGAGCTTTACTGAGGAAGGCTGTATGTGCTGAGCTTTACTGAGGAAGGCTGTATGTGCTGAGCTTTACTGAGGAAGGCTGTATGTGCTGAGCTTTACTGAGGAAGGCTGTATGTCCTGAGCTTTACTGAGGAAGGCTGTATGTGCTGAGCTTTACTGAGAAAGGCTGTATGTCCTGAGCTTTACTGAGGAAGGCTGTATGTGCTGAGCTTTACTGAGGAAGGCTGTAGGTGCTAAGCTTTACTGAGGAAGGCTGTATGTGCTGAGCTTTACTGAGGAAGGCTGTATGTGCTGAGCTTTACTGAGGAAGGCTGTAGGTGCTGAACTTTACTGAGGAAGGCTGTATGTCCTGAGCTTTACTGAGGAAGGCTGTATGTCCTGAGCTTTACTGAGGAAGGCTGTAGGTGCTGAGCTTTACTGAGGAAGGCTGTAGGTGCTGAGCTTTACTGAGGAAGGCTGTAGGTGCTGAACTTTACTGAGGAAGGCTGTATGTCCTGAGCTTTACTGAGGAAGGCTGTATGTGCTGAGCTTTACTGAGGAAGGCTGTAGGTGCTAAGCTTTACTGAGGAAGGCTGTATGTGCTGAGCTTTACTGAGGAAGGCTGTATGTGCTGAGCTTTACTGAGGAAGGCTGAAGGTGCTGAGCTTTACTGAGGAAGGCTGTAGGTGCTGAACTTTACTGAGGAAGGCTGTGTGTCCTGAGCTTTACTGAGGAAGGCTGAAGGTGCTGAGCTTTACTGAGGAAGGCTGTAGGCCTGAGCTTTACTGAGGAAGGCTGAAGGTGCTGAGCTTTACTGAGGAAGGCTGTAGGTGCTGAACTTTACTGAGGAAGGCTGTAGGCCTGAGCTTTACTGAGGAAGGCTGAAGGTGCTGAGCTTTACTGAGGAAGGCTGTAGGTGCTGAGCTTTACTGAGGAAGGCTGAAGGTGCTGAGCTTTACTGAGGAAGGCTGTACGTGCTGAGCTTTACTGAGGAAGGCTGTAGGTGCTGAGCTTTACTGAGGAAGGCTGAAGGTGCTGAACTTTACTGAGGAAGACTGTATGTGCTGAGCTTTACTGAGGAAGGCTGTAGCTGCTGAGCTTTACTGAGGAAGACTGTATGTGCTGAGCTTTACTGAGGAAGGCTGAAGGTGCTGAACTTTACTGAGGAAGGCTGTATGTCCTGAGCTTTACTGAGGAAGGCTGTATGTCCTGAGCTTTACTGAGGAAGGCTGAAGGTGCTGAACTTTACTGAGGAAGGCTGTATGTCCTGAGCTTTACTGAGGAAGGCTGTATGTGCTGAGCTTTACTGAGGAGGGCTGTATGTGCTGAGCTTTACTGAGGAAGGCTGTATGTGCTGAGCTTTACTGAGGAAGACTGTATGTGCTGAGCTTTACTGAGGAAGGCTGAAGGTGCTGAACTTTACTGAGGAAGGCTGTATGTCCTGAGCTTTACTGAGGAAGGCTGTATGTGCTGAGCTTTACTGAGGAGGGCTGTATGTGCTGAGCTTTACTGAGGAAGGCTGTATGTGCTGAGCTTTACTGAGGAAGGCTGTATGTGCTGAGCTTTACTGAGGAAGGCTGTATGTCCTGAGCTTTACTGAGGAAGGCTGTATGTGCTGAGCTTTACTGAGGAAGGCTGTATGTCCTGAGCTTTACTGAGGAAGGCTGTATGTGCTGAGCTTTACTGAGGAAGGCTGTAGGTGCTAAGCTTTACTGAGGAAGGCTGTATGTCCTGAGCTTTACTGAGGAAGGCTGTATGTGCTGAGCTTTACTGAGGAAGGCTGTATGTGCTGAGCTTTACTGAGGAAGGCTGTATGTGCTGAGCTTTACTGAGGAAGGCTGTATGTCCTGAGCTTTACTGAGGAAGGCTGTATGTCCTGAGCTTTACTGAGGAAGGCTGTATGTGCTGAGCTTTACTGAGGAAGGCTGTAGGTGCTAAGCTTTACTGAGGAAGGCTGTATGTGCTGAGCTTTACTGAGGAAGGCTGTATGTGCTGAGCTTTACTGAGGAAGGCTGAAGGTGCTGAGCTTTACTGAGGAAGGCTGTAGGTGCTGAACTTTACTGAGGAAGGCTGTATGTCCTGAGCTTTACTGAGGAAGGCTGAAGGTGCTGAGCTTTACTGAGGAAGGCTGTAGGTGCTGAGCTTTACTGAGGAAGGCTGAAGGTGCTGAACTTTACTGAGGAAGACTGTATGTGCTAAGCTTTACTGAGGAAGAATGTATGTGCTGAGCTTTACTGAGGAAGGCTGAAAGTGCTGAACTTTACTGAGGAAGGCTGTATGTCCTGAGCTTTACTGAGGAAGGCTGTATGTCCTGAGCTTTACTGAGGAAGGCTGTAGGTGCTGAGCTTTACTGAGGAAGGCTGTAGGTGCTGAGCTTTACTGAGGAAGGCTGTATGTCCTGAGCTTTACTGAGGAGGGCTGTATGTGCTGAGCTTTCCTGAGGAAGGCTGTATGTGCTGAGCTTTACTGAGGAAGGCTGTATGTGCTGAGCTTTACTGAGGAAGGCTGTATGTCCTGAGCTTTACTGAGGAAGGCTGTATGTGCTGAGCTTTACTGAGGAAGGCTGTATGTGCTGAGCTTTACTGAGGAAGGCTGTATGTCCTGAGCTTTACCGAGGAAGGCTGTATGTCCTGAGCTTTACTGAGGAAGGCTGTATGTGCTGAGCTTTACTGAGGAAGGCTGTATGTCCTGAGCTTTACTGAGGAAGGCTGTATGTGCTGAGCTTTACTGAGGAAGGCTGTAGGTGCTAAGCTTTACTGAGGAAGGCTGTATGTGCTGAGCTTTACTGAGGAAGGCTGTATGTGCTGAACTTTACTGAGGAAGGCTGTATGTGCTGATCTTTACTGAGGAAGGCTGTATGTGCTGAGCTTTACTGAGGAAGGCTGTAGGTGCTGAACTTTACTGAGGAAGGCTGTATGTCCTGAGCTTTACTGAGGAAGGCTGTATGTGCTGAGCTTTACTGAGGAAGGCTGTAGGTGCTGAACTTTACTGAGGAAGGCTGTATGTCCTGAGCTTTACTGAAGAAGGCTGTATGTGCTGAGCTTTACTGAGGAAGGCTGTAGGTGCTAAGCTTTACTGAGGAAGGCTGTATGTGCTGAGCTTTACTGAGGAAGGCTGTATGTGCTGAGCTTTACTGAGGAAGGCTGAAGGTGCTGAGCTTTACTGAGGAAGGCTGTAGGTGCTGAACTTTACTGAGGAAGGCTGTATGTCCTTAGCTTTACTGAGGAAGGCTGAAGGTGCTGAGCTTTACTGAGGAAGGCTGTAGGTGCTGAGCTTTACTGAGGAAGGCTGAAGGTGCTGAGCTTTACTGAGGAAGGCTGAAGGTGCTGAACTTTACTGAGGAAGACTGTATGTGCTAAGCTTTACTGAGGAAGACTGTATGTGCTGAGCTTTACTGAGGAAGGCTGAAGGTGCTGAACTTTACTGAGGAAGGCTGTATGTCCTGAGCTTTACTGAGGAAGGCTGTATGTCCTGAGCTTTACTGAGGAAGGCTGTAGGTGCTGAGCTTTACTGAGGAAGGCTGTATGTCCTTAGCTTTACTGAGGAAGGCTGTATGTGCTGAGCTTTACTGAGGAGGGCTGTATGTGCTGAGCTTTACTGAGGAAGGCTGTATGTGCTGAGCTTTACTGAGGAAGGCTGTATGTGCTGAGCTTTACTGAGGAAGGCTGTATGTCCTGAGCTTTACTGAGGAAGGCTGTATGTGCTGAGCTTTACTGAGGAAGGCTGTATGTGCTGAGCTTTACTGAGGAAGGCTGTAGGTGCTGAACTTTACTGAGGAAGGCTGTATGTCCTGAGCTTTACTGAGGAAGGCTGTATGTCCTGAGCTTTACTGAGGAAGGCTGTATGTGCTGAGCTTTACTGAGGAAGGCTGAAGGTGCTGAGCTTTACTGAGGAAGGCTGTAGGTGCTAAGCTTTACTGAGGAAGGCTGTATGTGCTGAGCTTTACTGAGGAAGGCTGTATGTGCTGAGCTTTACTGAGGAAGGCTGAAGGTGCTGAGCTTTACTGAGGAAGGCTGTATGTGCTGAGCTTTACTGAGGAAGGCTGTATGTGCTGAGCTTTACTGAGGAAGGCTGTATGTGCTGAGCTTTACTGAGGAAGGCTGAAGGTGCTGAGCTTTACTGAGGAAGGCTGTATGTGCTGAGCTTTACTGAGGAAGGCTGTATGTGCTGAGCTTTACTGAGGAAGGCTGTATGTGCTGAGCTTTACTGAGGAAGGCTGTAGGCCTGAGCTTTACTGAGGAAGGCTGTATGTGCTGAGCTTTACTGAGGAAGGCTGTATGTGCTGAGCTTTACTGAGGAAGGCTGTAGGTGCTGAGCTTTACTGAGGAAGGCTGTAGGTGCTAAGCTTTACTGAGGAAGGCTGTATGTGCTGAGCTTTACTGAGGAAGGCTGTATGTGCTGAGCTTTACTGAGGAAGGCTGTAGGTGCTAAGCTTTACTGAGGAAGGCTGTATGTCCTGAGCTTTACTGAGGAAGGCTGAAGGTGCTGAGCTTTACTGAGGAAGGCTGTAGGTGCTGAGCTTTACTGAGGAAGGCTGAAGGTGCTGAACTTTACTGAGGAAGACTGTATGTGCTAAGCTTTACTGAGGAAGAATGTATGTGCTGAGCTTTACTGAGGAAGGCTGAAAGTGCTGAACTTTACTGAGGAAGGCTGTATGTCCTGAGCTTTACTGAGGAAGGCTGTATGTCCTGAGCTTTACTGAGGAAGGCTGTAGGTGCTGAGCTTTACTGAGGAAGGCTGTAGGTGCTGAGCTTTACTGAGGAAGGCTGTATGTCCTGAGCTTTACTGAGGAGGGCTGTATGTGCTGAGCTTTACTGAGGAAGGCTGTATGTGCTGAGCTTTACTGAGGAAGGCTGTATGTGCTGAGCTTTACTGAGGAAGGCTGTATGTCCTGAGCTTTACTGAGGAAGGCTGTATGTGCTGAGCTTTACTGAGGAAGGCTGTATGTGCTGAGCTTTACTGAGGAAGGCTGTATGTCCTGAGCTTTACTGAGGAAGGCTGTATGTCCTGAGCTTTACTGAGGAAGGCTGTATGTGCTGAGCTTTACTGAGGAAGGCTGTATGTCCTGAGCTTTACTGAGGAAGGCTGTATGTGCTGAGCTTTACTGAGGAAGGCTGTAGGTGCTAAGCTTTACTGAGGAAGGCTGTATGTGCTGAGCTTTACTGAGGAAGGCTGTATGTGCTGAACTTTACTGAGGAAGGCTGTATGTGCTGAGCTTTACTGAGGAAGGCTGTATGTGCTGAGCTTTACTGAGGAAGGCTGTAGGTGCTGAACTTTACTGAGGAAGGCTGTATGTCCTGAGCTTTACTGAGGAAGGCTGTATGTGCTGAGCTTTACTGAGGAAGGCTGTAGGTGCTGAACTTTACTGAGGAAGGCTGTATGTCCTGAGCTTTACTGAGGAAGGCTGTATGTGCTGAGCTTTACTGAGGAAGGCTGTAGGTGCTAAGCTTTACTGAGGAAGGCTGTATGTGCTGAGCTTTACTGAGGAAGGCTGTATGTGCTGAGCTTTACTGAGGAAGGCTGAAGGTGCTGAGCTTTACTGAGGAAGGCTGTAGGTGCTGAACTTTACTGAGGAAGGCTGTATGTCCTGAGCTTTACTGAGGAAGGCTGAAGGTGCTGAGCTTTACTGAGGAAGGCTGTAGGTGCTGAGCTTTACTGAGGAAGGCTGAAGGTGCTGAACTTTACTGAGGAAGACTGTATGTGCTAAGCTTTACTGAGGAAGACTGTATGTGCTGAGCTTTACTGAGGAAGGCTGAAGGTGCTGAACTTTACTGAGGAAGGCTGTATGTCCTGAGCTTTACTGAGGAAGGCTGTATGTCCTGAGCTTTACTGAGGAAGGCTGTAGGTGCTGAGCTTTACTGAGGAAGGCTGTATGTCCTGAGCTTTACTGAGGAAGGCTGTATGTGCTGAGCTTTACTGAGGAGGGCTGTATGTGCTGAGCTTTACTGAGGAAGGCTGTATGTGCTGAGCTTTACTGAGGAAGGCTGTATGTGCTGAGCTTTACTGAGGAAGGCTGTATGTCCTGAGCTTTACTGAGGAAGGCTGTATGTGCTGAGCTTTACTGAGGAAGGCTGTATGTGCTGAGCTTTACTGAGGAAGGCTGTAGGTGCTGAACTTTACTGAGGAAGGCTGTATGTCCTGAGCTTTACTGAGGAAGGCTGTATGTCCTGAGCTTTACTGAGGAAGGCTGTATGTGCTGAGCTTTACTGAGGAAGGCTAAAGGTGCTGAGCTTTACTGAGGAAGGCTGTAGGTGCTAAGCTTTACTGAGGAAGGCTGTATGTGCTGAGCTTTACTGAGGAAGGCTGTATGTGCTGAGCTTTACTGAGGAAGGCTGAAGGTGCTGAGCTTTACTGAGGAAGGCTGTATGTGCTGAGCTTTACTGAGGAAGGCTGTATGTGCTGAGCTTTACTGAGGAAGGCTGTATGTGCTGAGCTTTACTGAGGAAGGCTGAAGGTGCTGAGCTTTACTGAGGAAGGCTGTATGTGCTGAGCTTTACTGAGGAAGGCTGTATGTGCTGAGCTTTACTGAGGAAGGCTGTATGTGCTGAGCTTTACTGAGGAAGGCTGTAGGCCTGAGCTTTACTGAGGAAGGCTGTATGTGCTGAGCTTTACTGAGGAAGGCTGTATGTGCTGAGCTTTACTGAGGAAGGCTGTAGGTGCTGAGCTTTACTGAGGAAGGCTGTAGGTGCTAAGCTTTACTGAGGATGGCTGTATGTGCTGAGCTTTACTGAGGAAGGCTGTATGTGCTGAGTTTTACTGAGGAAGGCTGTAGGTGCTAAGCTTTACTGAGGAAGGCTGTATGTGCTGAGCTTTACTGAGGAAGGCTGTATGTGCTGAGCTTTACTGAGGAAGGCTGTAGGTGCTGAGCTTTACTGAGGAAGGCTGTAGGTGCTAAGCTTTACTGAGGAAGGCTGTATGTGCTGAGCTTTACTGAGGAAGGCTGTATGTGCTGAGCTTTACTGAGGAAGGCTGTAGGTGCTGAGCTTCACTGAGGAAGGCTGTATGTGCTGAGCTTTACTGAGGAAGGCTGTAGGTGCTGAGCTTTACTGAGAAAGGCTGAAGGTGCTGAGCTTTACTGAGGAAGGCTGAAGGTGCTGAGCTTTACTGAGGAAGGCTGTAGGTGCTGAGCTTTACTGAGGAAGGCTGTAGCTGCTGAGCTTTACTGAGGAAGGCTGAAGGTGCTGAGCTTTACTGAGGAAGGCTGTAGGTGCTGAGCTTTACTGAGGAAGGCTGAAGGTGCTGAGCTTTACTGAGGAAGGCTGTAGGTGCTGAGCTTTACTGAGGAAGGCTGAAGGTGCTGAGCTTTACTGAGGAAGGCTGAAGGTGCTGAGCTTTACTGAGGAAGGCTGTAGGTGCTGAGCTTTACTGAGGAAGGCTGTAGCTGCTGAGCTTTACTGAGGAAGGCTGTATGTCCTGAGCTTTACTGAGGAAGGCTGTATGTGCTGAGCTTTACTGAGGAAGGCTGTATGTGCTGAGCTTTACTGAGGAAGGCTGTATGTGCTGAGCTTTACTGAGGAAGGCTGTATGTCCTGAGCTTTACTGAGGAAGGCTGTAGGTGCTGAGCTTTACTGAGGAAGGCTGTAGGTGCTGAGCTTTACTGAGGAAGGCTGTAGGTGCTGAGCTTTACTGAGGAAGGCTGTAGGTGCTGAGCTTTACTGAGGAAGGCTGTAGGTGCTGAGCTTTACTGAGGAAGGCTGTATGTGCTGAGCTTTACTGAGGAAGGCTGTATGTGCTGAGCTTTACTGAGGAAGGCTGTATGTGCTGAGCTTTACTGAGGAAGGCTGTAGGTGTTGAGCTTTACTGAGGAAGGCTGTAGGTGCTGAGCTTTACTGAGGCAGGCTGTAGATGCTAAGCTTTACTGAGGAAGGCTGTATGTGATGAGCTTTACTGAGGAAGGCTGTATGTGCTGAGCTTTACTGAAGAAGGCTGAAGGTGCTGAGCTTTACTGACGAAGGCTGTATGTGCTGAGCTTTACTGAGGAAGGCTGTATGTGCTGAGCTTTACTGAGGAAGGCTGTAGGTGCTGAGCTTTACTGAGGAAGGCTGTAGGTGCTAAGCTTTACTGAGGAAGGCTGTATGTGCTGAGCTTTACTGAGGAAGGCTGTATGTGCTGAGCTTTACTGAGGAAGGCTGTAGGTGCTGAGCTTTACTGAGGAAGGCTGTATGTCCTGAGCTTTACTGAGGAAGGCTGTAGGTGCTGAGCTTTACTGAGGAAGGCTGTAGGTGCTGAGCTTTACTGAGGAAGGCTGTAGGTGCTGAGCTTTACTGAGGAAGGCTGTAGGTGCTGAGCTTTACTGAGGAAGGCTGTAGGTGCTGAGCTTTACTGAGGAAGGCTGTATGTGCTGAGCTTTACTGAGGAAGGCTGTAGGTGCTGAGCTTTACTGAGGAAGGCTGTATGTGCTGAGCTTTACTGAGGAAGGCTGTAGGTGTTGAGCTTTACTGAGGAAGGCTGTAGGTGCTGAGCTTTACTGAGGAAGGCTGTAGGTGCTAAGCTTTACTGAGGAAGGCTGTATGTGCTGAGCTTTACTGAGGAAGGCTGTATGTGCTGAGCTTTACTGAGGAAGGCTGAAGGTGCTGAGCTTTACTGAGGAAGGCTGTATGTGCTGAGCTTTACTGAGGAAGGCTGTAGGTGCTGAGCTTTACTGAGGAAGGCTGTAGGTGCTGAGCTTTACTGAGGAAGGCTGTAGGTGCTAAGCTTTACTGAGGAAGGCTGTATGTGCTGAGCTTTACTGAGGAAAGCTGTATGTGCTGAGCTTTACTGAGGAAGGCTGTAGGTGCTGAGCTTTACTGAGGAAGGCTGTATGTGCTGAGCTTTACTGAGGAAGGCTGTAGGTGCTGAGCTTTACTGAGAAAGGCTGAAGGTGCTGAGCTTTACTGAGGAAGGCTGAAGGTGCTGAGCTTTACTGAGGAAGGCTGTAGGTGCTGAGCTTTACTGAGGAAGGCTGAAGGTGCTGAGCTTTACTGAGGAAGGCTGTAGGTGCTGAGCTTTACTGAGGAAGGCTGAAGGTGCTGAGCTTTACTGAGGAAGGCTGTAGGTGCTGAGCTTTACTGAGGAAGGCTGAAGGTGCTGAGCTTTACTGAGGAAGGCTGAAGGTGCTGAGCTTTACTGAGGAAGGCTGTAGGTGCTGAGCTTTACTGAGGAAGGCTGTAGCTGCTGAGCTTTACTGAGGAAGGCTGTATGTCCTGAGCTTTACTGAGGAAGGCTGTATGTGCTGAGCTTTACTGAGGAAGGCTGTATGTGCTGAGCTTTACTGAGGAAGGCTGTATGTGCTGAGCTTTACTGAGGAAGGCTGTATGTCCTGAGCTTTACTGAAGAAGGCTGTAGGTGCTGAGCTTTACTGAGGAAGGCTGTAGGTGCTGAGCTTTACTGAGGAAGGCTGTAGGTGCTGAGCTTTACTGAGGAAGGCTGTAGGTGCTGAGCTTTACTGAGGAAGGCTGTAGGTGCTGAGCTTTACTGAGGAAGGCTGTATGTGCTGAGCTTTACTGAGGAAGGCTGTATGTGCTGAGCTTTACTGAGGAAGGCTGTAGGTGTTGAGCTTTACTGAGGAAGGCTGTAGGTGCTGAGCTTTACTGAGGAAGGCTGTAGGTGCTGAGCTTTACTGAGGAAGGCTGAAGGTGCTGAGCTTTACTGAGGAAGGCTGTAGGTGCTGAGCTTTAATGAGGAAGGCTGTAGGTGCTGAGCTTTACTGAGGAAGGCTGTAGGTGCTGAGCTTTACTGAGGAAGGCTGTAGGTGCTGAGCTTTACTGAGGAAGGCTGTATGTGCTGAGCTTTAATGAGGAAGACTGTATGTGCTGAGCTTTACTGAGGAAGGCTGTAGATGCTGAGCTTTACTGAGGAAGGCTGTAGGTGCTGAGCTTTACTGAGGAAGGCTGTATGTGCTGAGCTTTAATGAGGAAGGCTGAAGGTGCTGAGCTTTACTGAGGAAGGCTGTAGGTGCTGAGCTTTACTGAGGAAGGCTGTATGTGCTGAGCTTTACTGAGGAAGGCTGTAGGCCTGAGCTTTACTGAGGAAGGCTGAAGTTGCTGAGCTTTACTGAGGAAGGCTGTAGGTGCTGAGCTTTACTGAAGGCTGAAGGTGCTGAGCTTTACTGAGGAAGGCTGTATGTGCTGAGCTTTACTGGGGAAGGCTGTATGTGCTGAGCTTTACTGAGGAAGGCTGTATGTGCTGAGCTTTACTGAGGAAGGCTGTATGTGCTGAGCTTTACTGAGGAAGGCTGACGGTGCTGAGCTTTACTGAGGAAGGCTGAAGGTGGTGAGCTTTACTGAGGAAGGCTGTAGGTGCTGAGCTTTACTGAGGAAGGCTGAAGGTGCTGAGCTTTACTGAGGAAGGCTGAAGGTGCTGAGCTTTACTGAGGAAGGCTGTATGTGCTGAGCTTTACTGAGGAAGGCTGTATGTACTGAGCTTTACTGAGGAAGGCTGTATGTGCTGAGCTTTACTGAGGAAGGCTGACGGTGCTGAGCTTTACTGAGGAAGGCTGTAGGTGCTGAGCTTTACTGAGGAAGGCTGTATGTGCTGAGCTTTACTGAGGAAGGCTGTAGGTGCTACTGAGCTTTACTGAGGAAGGCTGTAGGTGCTGAGCTTTACGGAGGAAGGCTGTAGGCCTGAGCTTTACTGAGGAAGGCTGAAGGTGCTGAGCTTTACTGAGGAAGGCTGTAGGTGCTGAGCTTTACTGAGGAAGGCTGTAGGTGCTGCTGAGCTTTACTGAGGAAGGCTGACGGTGCTGAGCTTTACTGAGGAAGGCTGTAGGTGCTGAGCTTTACTGAGGAAGGCTGACGGTGCTGAGCTTTACTGAGGAAGGCTGTAGGCCTGAGCTTTACTGAGGAAGGCTGAAGGTGCTGAGCTTTACTGAGGAAGGCTGAAGGTGCTGAGCTTTACTGAGGAAGGCTGTATGTGCTGAGCTTTACTGAGGAAGGCTGTATGTGCTGAGCTTTACTGAGGAAGTCTGTATGTGCTGAGCTTTACTGAGGAAGGCTGTATGTGCTGAGCTTTACTGAGGAAGGCTGACGGTGCTGAGCTTTACTGAGGAAGGCTGTAAGTTCTGAGCTTTACTGAGGAAGGATGTAGGTGCTGAGCTTTACTGAGGAAGGCTGTAGGTGCGGCTGAGCTTTACTGAGGAAGGCTGTAGGTGCTGAGCTTTACTGAGGAAGGCTGTAAGTGCTGAGCTTTACTGAGGAAGGCTGTAGGTGCTGAGCTTTACTGAGGAAGGCTGAAGGTGCTGAGCTTTACTGAGGAAGGCTGTATGTGCTGAGCTTTAATGAGGAAGGCTGAAGGTGCTGAGCTTTACTGAGGAAGGCTGTAGGTGCTGAGCTTTACTGAGGAAGGCTGTATGTGCTGAGCTTTACTGAGGAAGGCTGTATGTGCTGAGCTTTACTGAGGAAGGCTGACGGTGCTGAGCTTTACTGAGGAAGGCTGTAGGTGCTGAGCTTTACTGAGGAAGGCTGTAGGCCTGAGCTTTACTGAGGAAGGCTGAAGGTGCTGAGCTTTACTGAGGAAGGCTGTAGGTGCTGAGCTTTACTGAGGAAGGCTGAAGGTGCTGAGCTTTACTGAGGAAGGCTGTATGTGCTGAGCTTTACTGAGGAAGGCTGTAGGTGCTGAGCTTTACTGCGGAAGGCTGTATGTGCTGAGCTTTACTGAGGAAGGCTGTATGTGCTGAGCTTTACTGAGGAAGGCTGTATGTGCTGAGCTTTACTGAGGAAGGCTGACGGTGCTGAGCTTTACTGAGGAAGGCTGTAGGTGCTGAGCTTTACTGAGGAAGGCTGTAGGCCTGAGCTTTACTGAGGAAGGCTGAAGGTGCTGAGCTTTACTGAGGAAGGCTGTATGTGCTGAGCTTTACTGAGGAAGGCTGTAGGCCTGACATTTGCTGAGGAAGGCTGTATGTGCTGAGCTTTAATGAGGAAGGCTGTAGGTGCTGAGCGTTACTGAGGAAGGCTGTAGGCCTGGGCTTTGCTGAGGAAAGCTGTATGTGCTGAGCTTTGCTGAGGAAGGCTGTAGGTGCTGCTGAGCTTTACTGAGGAAGACTGTATGGGCTGAGCTTTACTGAGGAAGGCTGTAGGCCTGAGCTTTACTGAGGAAGGCTGTATGTGCTGAGCTTTACTGAGGAAGGCTGTATGTGCTGAGCTTTACTGAGGAAGGCTGAAGGTGCTGAGCTTTACTGAGGAAGGCTGTAGGCCTGAGCTTTACTGAGGAAGGCTGTAGGTGCTCCTGAGCTTTACTGAGGAAGGCTGTAGGCCTGAGCTTTACTGAGGAAGGCTGTAGGTGCTGCTGAGCTTTACTGAGGAAGGCTGTAGGTGCTGAGCTTTACTGAGGAAGGCTGTTTGTGCTGAGCTTTACTGAGGAAGGCTGTATGTACTGAGCTTTACTGAGGAAGGCTGTATGTGCTGAGCTTTACTGAAGAAGGCTGTATGTGCTGAGCTTTACTGAGAAAGGCTGTCTGTGCTGAGCTTTACTGAGGAAGGCTGAAGGTGCTGAGCTTTACTGAGGAAGGCTGTAGGTGTTGAGCTTTACTGAGGAAGGCTGTAGGCCTGAGCTTTACTGAGGAAGGCTGAAGGTGCTGAGCTTTACTGAGGAAGGCTGTATGTGCTGAGCTTTACTGAGGAAGGCTGTAGGCCTGACATTTGCTGAGGAAGGCTGTATGTGCTGAGCTTTAATGAGGAAGGCTGTAGGTGCTGAGCGTTACTGAGGAAGGCTGTAGGCCTGAGCTTTGCTGAGGAAGGCTGTAGGTGCTGCTGAGCTTTACTGAGGAAGGCTGTATGTGCTGAGCTTTACTGAGGAAGGCTGTAGTCCTGAGCTTTACTGAGGAAGGCTGTATGTGCTGAGCTTTACTGAGGAAGGCTGTAGGCCTGAGCTTTACTGAGGAAGGCTCTAGGTGCTGCTGAGCTTTACTGAGGAAGGCTGTAGGCCTGAGCTTTACTGAGGAAGGCTGTAGGTGCTGCGGAGCTTTACTGAGGAAGGCTGTATGTGCTGAGCTTTAATGAGGAAGGCTGAAGGTGCTGAGCTTTACTGAGGAAGGATGTAGGCTTGAGCTTTACTGAGGAAGGCTGAAGGTGCTGAGCTTTACTGAGGAAGGCTGTAGGTGCTGATCTTTACCGAGGAAGGCTGTAGGTGCTGAGCTTTACTGAGGAAGGCGGTAGGCCTGAGCTTTACTGAGGAAGGCTGTAGGTGCTGAGCTTTACTGAGGAAGGCTGAAGGTGCTGAGCTTTGCTGTGGAAGGCTGTAGGTGCTGAGCTTTGCTGTGGAAGCTGTAGGTGCTGAGCTTTGCTGTGGAAGGCTGTAGGTGCTGAGCTTTACTGAGGAAGGCTGTAGGTGCTGAGCTTTGCTGTGGAAGGCTGTAGGTGCTGAGCTTTGCTGTGGAAGGCTGTAGGTGCTGAGCTTTGCTGTGGAAGCTGTAGGTGCTGAGCTTTGCTGGGGAAGGCTGTAGGTGCTGAGCTTTGCTGTGGAAGGCTGTAGGTGCTGAGCTTTACTGAGGAAGGCTGTAGTTGCTGAGGTTTGCTGAGTAAGGCAGTAGTTGCTGAGCTTTGCTGAGTAAGGCTGTAGTTGCTGAGCTTTGCTGGGGAAGGTTGTGGGTGCTGAGCTCTGCTGGGGAAGGCTGTGAGTGCTGAGCTCTGCTGGGGAAGGCTGAAGGTGCTGAGCTTTGCTGGGGAAGGCTGTGGGTGCTGAGCTTTACTGGGGAAGGCTGTGGGTGCTGAGCCTTTTCCTGTGGAAGGCTGTGGGTGCTGAGCTTTGCTGGGGAAGGCTGTGGGTGCTGAGCTTTGCTCGGGAAGGCTGTGGGTGCTGAGCTCTGCTGGGGGTGGTTGGGGGTGCTGAGCTCTGCTGGGGAAGGTTGTGGGTGCTGAGCTCTGCTGGGGAAGGCTGTGGGTGCTGAGCTTTGCTGGGGAAGGCTGTGGGTGCTGAGCTTTACTGGGGAAGGCTGTGGTTGCTGAGCTTTGCTGGGGAAGGCTGTGGGTGCTGAGCTTTGCTGGTTAAGGCTGTGGGTGCTGAGCTCTGCTGGGAAAGGCTGTGGGTGCTGAGCTTTGCTGGGGAAGGCTGTAGGTGCTGAGCTTTACTCAATAAGACAGCGGGTGCTGATGTTTACTGAGGAAGACTGTAGTGCTAAGCTTTGCTGTGGAAGGCTGTGGGTGCTGAGCTTTTTCCTGTGGAAGGCTGTGGGTGCTGAGCTTTGCTGGGGAAGGCTGTGGGTGCTGAGCTTTGCTGGGGAAGGCTGTGGGTGCTGAGCTCTGCTGGGGAACGCTGTGGGTGCTGAGCTCTGCTGGGGAAGGCTGAGGGTGCTGAGCTTTGCTGGGGAAGGCTGTGGGTGCTGAGCTTTGCTGGGGAAGGCTGTGGGTGCTGAGCTCTGCTGGGGAAGGTTGTGGGTGCTGAGCTCTGCTGGGGAAGGCTGTGGGTGCTGAGCTCTGCTGGGGAAGGCTGTGGGTGCTGAGCTTTGCTGGGGAAGGCTTTGGGTGTTGAGCTTTGCTGGGGAAGGCTGTGGGTGCTGAGCTCTGCTGAGGAAGTCTGTGGGTGCTGAGCTCTGCTGGGGAAGGTTGTGGGTGCTGAGCTCTGCTGGGGAAGGCTGTGGGTGCTGAGCTCTGCTGGGGAAGGCTGTGGGTGCTGAGCTCTGCTGGGGAAGGCTGTGGGTGCTGAGCTCTGCTGGGGAAGGCTGTGGGGGCTGAGCTTTGCTGGGGAAGGCTGTGGGTGCTGAGCTCTGCTGGGGAAGGCTGTGGGGGCTGAGCTTTGCTGGGGAAGGCTGTGGGTGCTGAGCTCTGCTGAGGAAGGCTGTGGGTGCTGAGCTCTGCTGGGGAAGGTTGTGGGTGCTGAGCTCTGCTGGGGAAGGCTGTGGGTGCTGAGCTCTGCTGGGGAAGGCTGTGGGTGCTGAGCTCTGCTGGGGAAGGCTGTGGGTGCTGAGTTTTGCTGGGGAAGGCTGTGGGTGCTGAGCTTTGCTGGTGAAGGCTTTGGGTGTTGAGCTTTGCTGGGGAAGGCTGTGGATGCTGAGCTCTGCTGGCTAAGGCTTTGGGTGTTGAGCTTTGCTAGGTAAGGCTTTGGGTGCTGAGCTTTGCTAGGTAAGGCTTTGGGTGCTGAGCTTTGCTAGGTAAGGCTTTGGGTGCTGAGCTTTGCTAGGTAAGGCTTTGGGTGCTGAGCTTTACCTTACTGAAGGCTGTGGGTGCAGAGATTTGCCTTGTTGATCGCTATGTGGGTAGACTACCTATTCCTTCATTTAGAGGTGTCTATTTCATCAAACAGAAGCAGATACCACCATGGACTGCCCACCTCTGGACACAAGAACTTATGGTGGTCCCATTCATACCAGCTAACATACAAGCCCTCCACGTCACTCACCCACTGTGTGCTCTGTGGCCGCACATTGTAAACACATGGCCCCTTATAAAATACAAAGAATTTCCAAGAAGAGATTTTGTAAATATTTTTTAATGATTTGACACATTTCACACATTATACAAGCGCAATAATGAGAGGACACATTCCAGGAAACAACAAGGCTCAGATATTGGCCTCTCTGCAGGAAGGACAAGTCTCTAATATAATATTCTCATCTTTTAAGCTACTGCTAAAGAAGTAAACTCCTTTCCTGAAACACTCTGTGCTGTTCCATCATGTCATTCTCAGTCAGTTGCCCCCACTTGTCTCTATCCCCCTCACATCATAGCAATATGCACATACATGGCATTTTGAGCTGTGGAGCAACTACAACTCCCAGAATGGCCTGACAGCCTTGTGTGGACAGTTCTCCTGTGTAGTAACATTGTGACAGTATAAATGAGTATTTTATATGTAGAATTGTGTTTCCTCCATCAGCACCAAAGCCAGATATGTAGTTATTAGCCTCAAATATTGTATCTTCAATAATAATCCTGGGCACCAAACCTTCAAAAATAATCCCAGATATGTATAATACAGCTATATATTCATCAACAGTAATCCCAGATATCTGCCCATTAGTAACAATCCCAGGAATCTGATCATCGATATTAATCTTCAATAATAATCCAATAAACATATATATTCACCAGCAGATATTTAATCATCATGAGCAATAATCCCAGATATGTATTTAACAATAATTATCTTGGGTATGCAATTATCCACTGGTGACCCTAGATATCTTCTCAGTCACCACAAATAATCCAGATATCTACTCATTAATAATAATCCAGACATCTATCTTTATATACTAATGCCAGATATTTAATATTCAATGATAATACAGTTATATATTCATCAACCCTTTGTGATAATCCAGATATTTACTCATCAGCAGTATTCCCAAATGTGTATTTATCAATAATAATCTTAGGTTTATTAGTATTATTAACAATGACCCTAGATATCTGCTCATCAATGATAATCCCAGGAATTAGTCGCAGATATTGAATCTTTAATTATAACACAGAGAAATATCTAACAATAATAATAACAGATATTAACTGATCAATAATAATCCCAGATATGCAGTTGTCAATAATAATCTCAGATATGCAGTGGTCAATAATAATCTCAGATATGCAGTGGTCAATAATAATCTCAGACATCTAATTAACAACAGTAATCCAAAATATCTCGTCAATAATAATTTCAGGTTTCAAGAATTCATCAGTAATAATCCTCATCAGTAACTAATAATCCTGATCAGTAATAATCCCAGATTTCTAATCAGCAATAGATCCCCCAGATATGTGATCATGAGTAATAATTATAGAAATCTAATCTTCAATATTAATCCAGAAAGCTATTTATCAGAATAATATATAATCATCAATAATAATCCTAGTTATCTAAATATCCGGCAATGGCAAGTAATAAATCATCACTGGAACAGAAATCCCAGATCTGCACTCATCAGTCATAATAGCTCCAGATTTCTAATCAATTACATAGATTTGCTCTTTATGAAAAAATATATATTCTAATACTAATCCCAAATATCTATTTATCAATGATAATTCCAAATATCTAATGATCCAGAGTGATCTCAGATCTCCTCATCGATGATTATCCACATTTCTACTCATAACAAAAACCAAATCCTCATAGATCTAATCATCAAAACTGTATCCAGCAGTGAATAATAATAATAATAATAATGATAATAATAATAATGATAATAATAATAATGTCAGCTATCTGCTGATATCAGCTATAATCACCGCTGTCAGGAATCACCTGGATTTGGATCCATCGATCATGATCTTCTACAATCGGGGGCATCACAGTGATGGTGGGGTCTGATCATCAGGAGACTAAAGAATTGATGTAAACGATCAGCACAGAACGATCCCGGGTCAGATCCTCCATCATTTCCTACAGAGAAAAATACTACAAGAAAAGCGATAAATAAGCGTTCACATGCAGGGAAAAGCCGCAGGATAGTCTATACTAGTCTATATACTAGTGTATATACACCGTGCTCTGCTCTATACTAGTGTATATACACCGTGCTCTGCTCTATACTAGTGTATATACACCGCGCTCTGCTCTATACTAGTGTATATACACCGCGCTCTGCTCTATACTAGTGTATATACACCGTGCTCTGCTCTATACTAGTGTATATACACCGTGCTCTGCTCTATACTAGTGTATATACACCGCGCTCTGCTCTATACTAGTGTATATACACCGCGCTCTGCTCTATACTAGTGTATATACACCGTGCTCTGCTCTATACTAGTGTATATATACCGTGCTCTGCTCTATACTAGAGTATATACACCGTGCTCTGCTCTATACTAGTGTATATACACCGTGCTCTGCTCTATACTAGTGTATATACACCGTGCTCTGCTCTATACTAGTGTATATACACCGTGCTCTGCTCTATACTAGAGTATATACACCGTGCTCTGCTCTATACTAATGTATATACACCGCGCTCTGCTCTATACTAGTGTATATACACCGTGCTCTGCTCTATACTAGTGTATATACACCGTGCTCTGCTCTATACTAGTGTATATACAACGCGCTCTGCTCTATACTAGTGTATATACACCGCACTCTGCTCTATACTAGTGTATATACACCGCGCTCTGCTCTATACTAGTGTATATACACCGCGCTCTGCTCTATACTAGTGTATATACACCGCGCTCTGCTCTATACTAGTGTATATACACCGCGCTCTGCTCTATACTAGTGTATATACACCGTGCTCTGCTCTATACTAGTGTATATACACCGCGCTCTGCTCTATACTAGTGTATATACACCGCGCTCTGCTCTATACTAGTGTATATACACCGCGCTCTGCTCTATACTAGTGTATATACACCGCGCTCTGCTCTATACTAGTGTATATACACCGCGCTCTGCTCTATACTAGTGTATATACACCGTGCTCTGCTCTATACTAGTGTATATATACCGTGCTCTGCTCTATACTAGAGTATATACACCGTGCTCTGCTCTATACTAGTGTATATACACCGTGCTCTGCTCTATACTAGTGTATATACACCGTGCTCTGCTCTATACTAGTGTATATACACCGTGCTCTGCACTATATTAGTGTATATACACCGTGCTCTGCTCTATACTAGAGTATATACACCGTGCTCTGCTCTATACTAGTGTATATACACCGCGCTCTGCTCTATACTAGTGTATATACACCGTGCTCTGCTCTATACTAGTGTATATACACCGCGCTCTGCTCTATACTAGTGTATATACACCGTGCTCTGCTCTATACTAGAGTATATACACCGCGCTCTGCTCTATACTAGTGTATATACACCGCGCTCTGCTCTATACTAGTGTATATACACCGCGCTCTGCTCTATACTAGTGTATATACACCGCGCTCTGCTCTATACTAGTGTATATACACCGCGCTCTGCTCTATACTAGTGTATATACACCGTGCTCTGCTCTATACTAGTGTATATACACCGTGCTCTGCTCTATACTAGTGTATATACACCGCGCTCTGCTCTATACTAGTGTATATACACCGCGCTCTGCTCTATACTAGTGTATATACACCGCGCTCTGCTCTATACTAGTGTATATACACCGCGCTCTGCTCTATACTAGTGTATATACACCGTGCTCTGCTCTATACTAGTGTATATACACCGTGCTCTGCTCTATACTAGTGTATATACACCGTGCTCTGCTCTATACTAGAGTATATACACCGCGCTCTGCTCTATACTAGTGTATATACACCGCGCTCTGCTCTATACTAGTGTATATACACCGCGCTCTGCTCTATACAAGTGTATATACACCGCGCTCTGCTCTATACTAGTGTATATACACCGTGCTCTGCTCTATACTAGTGTATATACACCGCGCTCTGCTCTATACTAGTGTATATACACCGTGCTCTGCTCTATACTAGTGTATATACACGGTGCTCTGCTCTATACTAGTGTATATACACCGCGCTCTGCTCTATACTAGTGTATATACACCGTGCTCTGCTCTATACTAGTGTATATACACCGCGCTCTGCTCTATACTAGTGTATATACACCGTGCTCTGCTCTATACTAGTGTATATACACCGCGCTCTGCTCTATACTAGTGTATATACACCGCGCTCTGCTCTATACTAGTGTATATACACCGCGCTCTGCTCTATACTAGTGTATATACACCGCGCTCTGCTCTATACTAGTGTATATACACCGCGCTCTCCTCTATACTAATGTATATACACCGTGCTCTGCTCTATACTAGTGTATATACACCGTGCTCTACTCTATACTAGTGTGTATACACCGTGCTCTGCTCTATACTAGTGTATATACACCGCGCTCTGCTCTATACTAGTGTATATACGCCGTGCTCTGCTCTATACTAGTGTATATACACCGCGCTCTGCTCTATACTAGTGTATATACACCGCGCTCTACTCTATACTAGTGTATATACACCGTGCTCTGCTCTATACTAGTGTATATACACCGCGCTCTGCTCTATACTAGTGTATATACACCGTGCTCTGCTCTATACTAGTGTATATACACCGTGCGCTGCTCTATACTAGTGTATATACACCGCACTCTGCTCTATACTAGTGTATATACACCGCACTCTGCTCTATACTAGTGTATATACACCGCGCTCTGCTCTATACTAGTGTATATACACCGCGCTCTGCTCTATACTAGTGTATATACACCGTGCTCTGCTCTATACTAGTGTATATACACCACGCTCTGCTCTATACTAGTGTATATACACCGTGCTCTGCTCTATACTAGTGTATATACACCGCGCTCTGCTCTATACTAGTGTATATACACCGTGCTCTGCTCTATACTAGTGTATATACACCGTGCTCTGCTCTATACTAGTGTATATACACCGTGCTCTGCTCTATACTAGTGTATATACACCGCGCTCTGCTCTATACTAGTGTATATACACCGTGCTCTGCTCTATACTAGTATATATACACCGTGCTCTGCTCTATACTAGTGTATATACACCGTGCTCTGCTCTATACTAGTGTATATACACCGCGCTCTGCTCTATACTAGTGTGTATACACCGCGCTCTGCTCTATACTAGTGTATATACACCGCGCTCTGCTCTATACTAGTGTATATACACCGCGCTCTGCTCTATACTAGTGTATATACACCGTGCTCTGCTCTATACTAGTGTATATACACCGTGCTCTGCTCTATACTAGTGTATATACACCGCGCTCTGCTCTATACTAGTGTATATACACCGCGCTCTGCTCTATACTAGTGTATATACACCGCGCTCTGCTCTATACTAGTGTATATACACCGTGCTCTGCTCTATACTAGTGTATATACACCGTGCTCTGCTCTATACTAGTGTATATACACCGCGCTCTGCTCTATACTAGTGTATATACACCGTACTCTGCTCTATACTAGTGTATATACACCGCGCTCTGCTCTATACTAGTGTATATACGCCGTGCTCTGCTCTATACTAGTGTATATACACCGCGCTCTGCTCTATACTAGTGTATATACACCGCGCTCTGCTCTATACTAGTGTATATACACCGCGCTCTGCTCTATACTAGTGTATATACACCGTGCTCTGCTCTATACTAGTGTATATACACCGCGCTCTGCTCTATACTAGTGTATATACACCGTGCTCTGCTCTATACTAGTGTATATACACCATGCTCTGCTCTATACTAGTGTATATACACCGTGCTCTGCTCTATACTAGTGTATATACACCGAGCTCTGCTCTATACTAGTGTATATACACCGCGCTCTGCTCTATACTAGTGTATATACACCGCGCTCTGCTCTATACTAGTGTATATACACCGCGCTCTGCTCTATACTAGTGTATATACACCGTGCTGTGCTCTATACTAGTGTATATACACCGTGCTCTGCTCTATACTAGTGTATATACGCCGTGCTCTGCTCTATACTAGTGTATATACACCGTGCTCTGCTCTATACTAGTGTATATACACCGCGCTCTGCTCTATACTAGTGTATATACACCGTGCTGTGCTCTATACTAGTGTATATACACCGCGCTCTGCTCTATACTAGTGTATATACACCGTGCTGTGCTCTATACTAGTGTATATACACCGTGCTCTGCTCTATACTAGTGTACATACGCCGTGCTCTGCTCTATACTAGTGTATATACACCGCGCTCTGCTCTATACTAGTGTATATACACCGCGCTCTGCTCTATACTAGTGTATATACACCGCGCTCTGCTCTATACTAGTGTATATACACCGCGTTCTGCTCTATACTAGTGTATATACACCGTGCTCTGCTCTATACTAGTGTATATACACCGTGCTCTGCTCTATACTAGTGTATATACACCGTGCTCTGCTCTATACTAGTGTATATACACCGCGCTCTGCTCTATACTAGTGTATATACACCGCGCTCTGCTCTATACTAGTGTATATACACCGCGCTCTGCTCTATACTAGTGTATATACACCGCGCTCTGCTCTATACTAGTGTATATACACCGTGCTCTGCTCTATACTAGTGTATATACACCGCGCTCTGCTCTATACTAGTGTATATACACCGTGCTCTGCTCTATACTAGTGTATATACACCGTGCTCTGCTCTATACTAGTGTATATACACCGCGCTCTGCTCTATACTAGTGTATATACACCGTGCTCTGCTCTATACTAGTGTATATACACCGTGCTCTGCTCTATACTAGTGTATATACACCGTGCTCTGCTCTATACTAGTGTATATACACCGTGCTCTGCTCTATACTAGTGTATATACACCGTGCTCTGCTCTATACTAGTATATATACACCGTGCTCTGCTCTATACTAGTGTATATACAACGCGCTCTGCTCTATACTAGTGTATATACGCCGCGCTCTGCTCTATACTAGTGTATATACGCCGCGCTCTGCTCTATACTAGAGTATATACGCCGTGCTCTGCTCTATACTAGAGTATATACGTCGTGCTCTGCTCTATACTAGTGTATATACGCCGTGCTCTGCTCTATACTAGTGTATATACACCGCGCTCTGCTCTATACTAGTGTATATACACCGTGCTCTGCTCTATACTAGTGTATATACACCGCGCTCTGCTCTATACTAGTGTATATACACTGCGCTCTGCTCTATACTAGTATATATACACCGTGCTCTGCTCTATACTAGTGTATATACGCCGCGCTCTGCTCTATACTAGAGTATATACGCCGTGCTCTGCTCTATACTAGTGTATATACGCCGTGCTCTGCTCTATACTAGTGTATATACACCGCGCTCTGCTCTATACTAGTGTATATACACCGTGCTCTGCTCTATACTAGTGTATATACACCGCGCTCTGCTCTATACTAGTGTATATACACCGTGCTCTGCTCTATACTAGTGTATATACACCGCGCTCTGCTCTATACTAGTGTATATACGCCGTGCTCTGCTCTATACTAGTGTATATACACCGCGCTCTGCTCTATACTAGTGTATATACACCGCGCTCTGCTCTATACTAGTGTATATACACCGTGCTCTGCTCTATACTAGTGTATATACACCGTGCTCTGCTCTATACTAGTATATATACAACGCGCTCTGCTCTATACTAGTGTATATACAACGCGCTCTGCTCTATACTAGTGTATATACACCGCGCTCTGCTCTATACTAGTGTATATACACCGTGCTCTGCTCTATACTAGTGTATATACACCGCGCTCTGCTCTATACTAGTGTATATACACCGCGCTCTGCTCTATACTAGTGTATATACACCGCGCTCTGCTCTATACTAGTGTATATACACCGCGCTCTGCTCTATACTAGTGTATATACACCGTGCTCTGCTCTATACTAGTGTATATACACCGTGCTCTGCTCTATACTAGTGTATATATACCGTGCTCTACTCTATACTAGTGTATATACACCGTGCTCTGCTCTATACTAGTGTATATACACCGCGCTCTGCTCTATACTAGTGTATATATACCGTGCTCTATACTAGTGTATATGTAGCACCCTGAGGATTCGGCTGCTACAGGGGTATTGCACCTCAACCCAGAGGTGTGGTATTCCACTCCCGGGTAAGGATGGAGTGTGGAACTGAGCTTAGTAGGCTGCATGCACTACATACATCCCATTTCCGGGGGACAGAACTACGGTACTCCCACCAGTAAATGTGCAGCTACGACAGCGTCTGTCCCTGGCTGGAGTGGGAGGGGGGTGGAACATCCCAGTAGTGTAGGGGCAGATAGGGGGAGCAGTCTGGGTAAAGCTAGGAGCTCATTGGGTGCTGGTCACCTGGGCTCACACATAGAGGGAGTATAAAAGGTGGGCACCATCTTAGATCAGGGTGAGTTCAGCCTGAGGAGAAGCAGAGCAGAGGAGCTCAGCCAGGAGGGCTGACAGGGAGCTGTGGCTCCGGCTGGGCCCAGCTCCAGGGCTGAGCCTGCAGCGAAGCAGAAGAGAGAGAGAGGAGTCAGAAGGACCCAGAGAGAACGAGTCAGAAAGAACCCCAAAATCCCAGAATAAGGACTGAAGGGTGAAGGGTTGGCGGACAAGGGTACCGGATCCCAAGCTGGTGGAGGCAGAAGTAGACCTTAGCCAGGAACCGGAGGTCGTGGTCAGGATCTGCCGCGACCCTCACCAAATCCACTAGAAAGGCACACCAAGTATAGGGTCAGGGAGCCCAGAGGAGGCTTGACCACCAAGAGACCCGAGGGAGCCGGCCAAAAGTGGATCCCTGGTGGGAACGGCCAGAGGAAGGGAGAGTCAGAAAGGAGCTCAGGACCACGCTCCGGAATTGCCTGGGGGTTGGCCGAGTCCAGGACCTGGTGGACGCAGCACGGCTCGGGTGGTCACTCAAGGCCAGAGTGACTAAAAGGACACCAGTAAGTAAATACCCTGAACTGCATCTCCCGACTCTGAGTCTTCTTACTGCACCATCACAACCCCCATCATCCACACCTGCTGCCCTGAGGCCATACCCCTCCCGTTGGGGGTTATACCATCACTGCTGCACATATACCACCGGCCTCAGCGGACTGCTCTGCAGCGGCGGCTTCAAAGCCGCACTCAACGGGTGGCGTAGTCGACACTTAACAACATCTACTGCCATAGACTGCCACTTAGTTTGACACCCTGGGCACGGACCGGGTCACCGCCACAAGGACTACTACCCCCATACAGATCCGGCTCCGGGTATCCCCTTGAACATGGCCCAGGGGGCGCGTCAACTTTGGCGTAGTCGGCAGGATAACGTGTCCGCAACCACCGGGTACTGCGTGCCTGAAGAAAAGTTCGCATTTACCTCAAAAAGAAGTCTCCCGCCGATTCCGGAGGGTCCCCGCCATCGGACGCCATCTCGGATCGGTTCCCGCCGTTTGCCCGCCATCTGCGGTCTTTTCCCGCCGTCCACAGAGTTTCCCGCCATTGGGAAGCGGTTCCCGCCATCTGAGAAGATTTCCCGCCTTGGCAGAGCGGACGCCATTATGGGCGTGCCAGAGGGTGGCAAGAGGCCACCTCCCATCGTGGGCCAGGACCAAGAATGGCGCCAAAAACTAAGACCGCCCCCACCAGCAGAGACTGTGATGCTTGAGATGTCCATCAGCGTGAGGGGACTGCCCCTGGGACTGACAATCACCAAGTTGCCCCGGGACCACCCTCAGTGTGGGCGGACCAAGAACAAAAGAGAGAAGATGGGAGCAGCTTGGAGGAGTCTGGAGGAGTCGTACCCGGAGATGGAGGGGGAGGCAGGCAGCACCGACCCAGCGGTCAGGAGCCTGTTGCAAGCGACAACCCCAGAAGGCCTGGTGGAGATCCTGGCGCAGCTCCCCAGAGATCGGGAGCATGCACGGACCGCACTGGAGGGCTTGGCTCAGAGGATGGCCCGAGTGCAGCGAGACGTACTGGCCACATGGAGCAGAGAGATGGCCCTGCAGGCAGGAACCCGCCAACGGAGCACGCCACCCGAGACGAGGAGTCAGACCGCCTCTGAGGATGGCGCAGGAGGAATCAAGGCCGGAGACGACGCCGAGGAAGGAGCTAAAGAAACGGAGGCAGGTAAAGGGGACGTCACTACCCCGAGCCGAGAAGCCGTGAGCCTGCCCCAGCTCCCCGTCGCAGAGCCCGAAATTTCCCCTGCCGTGCCCGTCGTTGCACCGTCACCGCTCCCGACTAGGCCTCAAACAGAAGCCGCGGCCACGCCTCTTGTGACGTCACGCGCCTCAATCCTGAGCGCGGCCAAGCAGGAGACGCCACCGGCCTGGTCGCAAGGCCGAGTACCCCCGGGAGCCGCAGTACCAACAGCGCCCTCTACCTCTGCCGAGCCACCGGCCTGGTCGCTGGGCCAAGTAACCCCGGGCGCCGCCGTCTTCACGGTGCCCTTCACCTTCAGGGTGCCCCAGGCCTGGTCGCAAGGCCTGGTGAACCCGGGCGCCGCTACCACCACCGCGCCCTCAACGTCCACAGCGCCACACCTGGGTGAAGACCTATTTGCCCAGCACACTTGCCCGGATGGGCAGCCCCCTGTGTGGCCACCGGAGTACCACCATCCCCGACTCCGGAAAGAAAGACCCCTGGATGAGCCCCTGATCCCGGCTCCGGCGCCCGCCAAGATCACCCCACTCTCGTTGGAGGAAGCGCAGTTTGCGTGGGACCCCACAGGAGAAGACCTCATCGGGTTCACCCAAGAGACCCGGGCGGCCGCAGCTGAGCGTGCGGAGTGCTGCCGCCAGCAGCTAGAGGTCTTTGACAGAGAAAGGAGAGAGAGGCGGGTTCGTGAGCAGCGGCTGCAAATAAAAAGTGCAGAGCAGAAAAGCCGGACCAGAAGGAACCCCCGTGCAGCCCACGGTCCCCGTGCCACCGGGACTGTAATTAAATTCCAGTTGCAGCACGGTTGGGGCTTCATCAGAGACCATCACACCCCCGGCGACGTCTTCGTGACCAGAAGAGATGTCGAGTCCCACCTACCGGAGGGACACAGAGGTCGTGACCTTTACCTGGGTGATGAGGTCACCTTTACCCGGCACCAGTGTGCCAAAGGACCCTATGCACTTCATGTACATCGCCTGACGGAAGAGGAGTTGCGGTGTGAGGAAGGTCAAGAGGACCCGGACGGGTCTGAAGCCAACCCTCAGGAAGGAGCAGGAGGGCATCGTCACCATTAAGAGGTGAACTGAAACTGTAAATAGTTACCCGTAAGGGTATATGCCATGCTGCTAATTTAAATATATTCCTGTTCCCCACTGGCCGAGGACTGAGAGCGGTCATTCTTTCCTTAATCCCACTGGTCGAGGACTGAGAGCGGCCATACCTCCCTTTGTATATAGTTGCGCTTTCTAAGGCGCCCCCTACCGGTTTTATAGGAAACTGTTGTTTTTCCAGAAGAGACTGTTGCACTTTACCCGGTCACAATTTGCACCGTGGCCGGAGGAACAAGAATGTTTATAATGAAAAGTTTTATATGAAGAGTTTATTGCTGCTGATATATATATAATGTTTTATATGTTTATGATGTTTTTGAAAAAATTTGTATGTTTGTGGATGTTTTTATTCTTTTACAGCCCGAGGACGTGCTGTGATTTACCAGGGGGGAATGTAGCACCCTGAGGATTCGGCTGCTACAGGGGTATTGCACCTCAACCCAGAGGTGTGGTATTCCACTCCCGGGTAAGGATGGAGTGTGGAACTGAGCTTAGTAGGCTGCATGCACTACATACATCCCATTTCCGGGGTACAGAACTACGGTACTCCCACCAGTAAATGTGCAGCTACGACAGCGTCTGTCCCTGGCTGGAGTGGGAGGGGGGTGGAACATCCCAGTAGTGTAGGGGCAGATAGGGGGAGCAGTCTGGGTAAAGCTAGGAGCTCATTGGGTGCTGGTCACCTGGGCTCACACATAGAGGGAGTATAAAAGGTGGGCACCATCTTAGATCAGGGTGAGTTCAGCCTGAGGAGAAGCAGAGCAGAGGAGCTCAGCCAGGAGGGCTGACAGGGAGCTGTGGCTCCGGCTGGGCCCAGCTCCAGGGCTGAGCCTGCAGCGAAGCAGAAGAGAGAGAGAGGAGTCAGAAGGACCCAGAGAGAACGAGTCAGAAAGAACCCCAAGATCCCAGAATAAGGACAGAAGGGTGAAGGGTTGGCGGACAAGGGTACCGGATCCCAAGCTGGTGGAGGCAGAAGTAGACCTTAGCCAGGAACCGGAGGTCGTGGTCAGGATCTGCCGCGACCCTCACCAAATCCACTAGAAAGGCACACCAAGTATAGGGTCAGGGAGCCCAGAGGAGGCTTGACCACCAAGAGACCCGAGGGAGCCGGCCAAAAGTGGATCCCTGGTGGGAACGGCCAGAGGAGGGGAGAGTCAGAAAGGAGCTCAGGACCACGCTCCGGAATTGCCTGGGGGTTGGCCGAGTCCAGGACCTGGTGGTCACTCAAGGCCAGAGTGACTAAAAGGACACCAGTAAGTAAAAACCCTGAACTGCATCTCCCGACTCTGAGTCTTCTTACTGCACCATCACAACCCCCATCATCCACACCTGCTGCCCTGAGGCCATACCCCTCCCGTTGGGGGTTATACCATCACTGCTGCACATATACCACCGGCCTCAGCGGACTGCTCTGCAGCGGCGGCTTCAAAGCCGCACTCAACGGGTGGCGTAGTCGACACTTAACAACATCTACTGCCATAGACTGCCACTTAGTTTGACATCCTGGGCACGGACCGGGTCACCGCCACAAGGACTACTACCCCCATACAGATCCGGCTCCGGGTATCCCCTTGAACATGGCCCAGGGGGCGCGTCATATACACACCGTGCTCTGCTCTATACTAGTGTATATACACCGTGCGCTGCTCTATACTAGTGTATATACACCGTGCTCTGCTCTATACTAGTGTATATACACTGCGCTCTGCTCTATACTAGTGTATATACACCGTGCTCTGCTCTATACTAGTGTATATACACCGTGCTCTGCTCTATACTAGTGTATATACACCACGCTCTGCTCTATACTAGTGTATATACACCGTGCTCTGCTCTATACTAGTGTATATACACCGTGCTCTGCACTATACTAGTGTATATACACCGTGCTCTGCTCTATACTAGTGTATATACACCGTGCGCTGCTCTATACTAGTGTATATACACCGTGCTCTGCTCTATACTAGTGTATATACACCGTGCTCTGCTCTATACTAGTGTATATACACCGTGCGCTGCTCTATACTAGTGTATATACACCGTGCTCTGCTCTATACTAGTGTATATACACTGCGCTCTGCTCTATACTAGTGTATATACACCACGCTCTGCTCTATACTAGTGTATATACACCGTGCTCTGCTCTATACTAGTGTATATACACCGTGCTCTGCACTATACTAGTGTATATACACCGTGCTCTGCTCTATACTAGTGTATATACACCGTGCGCTGCTCTATACTAGTGTATATACACCGTGCTCTGCTCTATACTAGTGTATATACACCGTGCTCTGCTCTATACTAGTGTATATACACCACGCTCTGCTCTATACTAGTGTATATACACCGCGCTCTCCTCTATACTAGTGTATATACACCTCGCTCTGCTCTATACTAGTGTATATACACCGTGCTCTGCTCTATACTAGTGTATATACACCGTGCTCTGCTCTATACTAGTGTATATACACCACGCTCTGCTCTATACTAGTGTATATACACCGCGCTCTGCTCTATACTAGTGTATATACAACTCGCTCTGCTCTATACTAGTGTATATACACCGTGCTCTGCTCTATACTAGTGTATATACACCGTGCTCTGCTCTATACTAGTGTATATACACCACGCTCTGCTCTATACTAGTGTATATACACCGTGCTCTGCTCTATACTAGTGTATATACACCGTGCTCTGCTCTATACTAGTGTATATACACCGTGCTCTGCTCTATACTAGTGTATATACACCGTGCTCTGCTCTATACTAGTGTATATACACCGTGCTCTGCTCTATACTAGTGTATATACACCGTGCTCTGCTCTATACTAGTGTATATACACCGTGCTCTGCTCTATACTAGTGTATATACACCGTGCTCTGCTCTATACTAGTGTATATACACCGTGCTCTGCTCTATACTAGTGTATATATACCGTGCTCTATACTAGTGTATATACACCACGCTCTGCTCTATACTAGTGTATATACACCGTGCTCTGCTCTATACTAGTGTATATACACCACGCTCTGCTCTATACTAGTGTATATACACCGTGCTCTGCTCTATACTAGTGTATATACACCGTGCTCTGCACTATACTAGTGTATATACACCGTGCTCTGCTCTATACTAGTGTATATACACCGTGCGCTGCTCTATACTAGTGTATATACACCGTGCTCTGCTCTATACTAGTGTATATACACCGTGCTCTGCTCTATACTAGTGTATATACACCACGCTCTGCTCTATACTAGTGTATATACACCGTGCTCTGCTCTATACTAGTGTATATACACCGTGCTCTGCTCTATACTAGTGTATATACACCGTGCTCTGCTCTTTACTAGTGTATATACACCACGCTCTGCTCTATACTAGTGTATATACACCGTGCTCTGCTCTATACTAGTGTATATACACCGTGCTCTGCTCTATACTAGTGTATATACACCGTGCTCTGCTCTATACTAGTGTATATACACCGTGCTCTGCTCTATACTAGTGTATATACACCGTGCTCTGCTCTATACTAGTGTATATACACCGTGCTCTGCTCTATACTAGTGTATATACACCGTGCTCTGCTCTATACTAGTGTATATACACCGTGCTCTGCTCTATACTAGTGTATATACACCGTGCTCTGCTCTATACTAGTGTATATATACCGTGCTCTATACTAGTGTATATACACCGTGCTCTGCTCTATACTAGTGTATATACACCGTGCTCTGCTCTATACTAGTGTATATACACCGTGCTCTGCTCTATACTAGTGTATATACACCGTGCTCTGCTCTATACTAGTATATATACGCCGCGCTCTGCTCCATACTAGTGTATATACACCACGCTCTGCTCTATACTAGTGTATATACGCCGCGCTCTGCTCTATACTAGAGTATATACGCCGTGCTCTGCTCTATACTAGTGTATATATACCGTGCTCTATACTAGTGTATATACACCGTGCTCTGCTCTATACTAGTGTATATACACCGTGCACTGCTCTATACTAGTGTATATACACCGTGCTCTGCTCTATACTAGTGTATATACACCGTGCTCTGCTCTACACTAGTGTATATACACCGTGCTCTGCTCTATACTAGTGTATATACACCGTGCTCTGCTCTATACTAGTCTATATACACCGTGCTCTGCTCTATACTAGTGTATATACACCGTGCTCTGCTCTATACTAGTGTATATATACCGTGCTCTATACTAGTGCATATACACCGTGCTGTGCTCTATACTAGTTTATATACATCGTGCTCTGCTCTATACTAGTGTATATACACCGTGCTCTACTCTATACTAGTGTGTATACACCGTGCTCTGCTCTATACTAGTGTATATACACCGTGCTCTGCTCTATACTAGTGTATATACACCGTGCTCTGCTCTATACTAGTGTATATACACCGTGCTCTGCTCTATACTAGTGTATATACAACGCGCTTTGCTCTATACTAGTGTATATACGCCGTGCTCTGCTCTATACTAGTGTATATACACGGTGCTCTGCTCTATACTAGTGTATATACACCGTGCTCTGCTCTATACTAGTGTATATACACCGTGCTCTGCTCTATACTAGTGTGTATACGCCGTGCGCTGCTCTATACTAGTGTATATACACCGTGCTCTGCTCTATACTAGTGTATATACACCGTGCTCTGCTCTATACTAGTGTATATACGCCGTGCTCTGCTCTATACTAGTGTGTATACGCCGTGCGCTGCTCTATACTAGTGTATATACACCGTGCTCTGCTCTATACTAGTGTATATACGCCGTGCTCTGCTCTATACTAGTGTGTATACGCCGTGCGCTGCTCTATACTAGTGTATATACACCGTGCTCTGCTCTATAATAGTGTATATACACCGTGCTCTGCTCTATACTAGTGTATATACACCGCGCTCTGCTCTATACTAGTGTATATACACCGCGCTCTGCTCTATACTAGTGTATATACACCGCGCTCTGCTCTATACTAGTGTATATACACCGCGCTCTGCTCTATACTAGTGTATATACACCGCGCTCTGCTCTATACTAGTGTATATACACCGTGCTCTGCTCTATACTAGTGTATATACACCGCGCTCTGCTCTATACTAGTGTATATACACCGTGCTCTGCTCTATACTAGTGTATATACACCGTGCTCTGCTCTATACTAGTGTATATACACCGTGCTCTGCTCTATACTAGTGTATATACACCGTGCTCTGCTCTATACTAGTGTATATACACCGTGCTCTGCTCTATACTAGTGTATATACACCGTGCTCTGCTCTATACTAGTGTATATACACCGTGCTCTGCTCTATACTAGTGTATATACACCGTGCTCTGCTCTATACTAGTGTATATACACCGTGCTCTGCTCTATACTAGTGTATATACACCGTGCTCTGCTCTATACTAGTGTATATACACCGTGCTCTGCTCTATACTAGTGTATATACACCGTGCTCTGCTCTATACTAGTGTATATACACCGTGCTCTGCTCTATACTAGTCTATATACACCGTGCTCTGCTCTATACTAGTGTATATACACCGCGCTCTGCTCTATACTAGTATATATACACCGTGCTCTGCTCTATACTAGTGTATATACACCGTGCTCTGCTCTATACTAGTGTATATACACCGTGCTCTGCTCTATACTAGTGTATATACACCGTGCTCTGCTCTATACTAGTGTATATACACCGTGCTCTGCTCTATACTAGTGTATATACACCGTGCTCTGCTCTATACTAGTGTACATACACCGTGCTCTGCTCTATACTAGTGTATATACACCGTGCTCTGCTCTATACTAGTGTATATACACCGTGCTCTGCTCTATACTAGTGTATATACACCGTGCTCTGCTCTATACTAGTGTATATACACCGTGCTCTGCTCTATACTAGTGTATATACACCGTGCTCTGCTCTATACTAGTCTATATACACCGTGCTCTGCTCTATACTAGTGTATATACACCGCGCTCTGCTCTATACTAGTATATATACACCGTGCTCTGCTCTATACTAGTGTATATACACCGTGCTCTGCTCTATACTAGTGTATATACACCGTGCTCTGCTCTATACTAGTGTATATACACCGTGCTCTGCTCTATACTAGTGTATATACACCGTGCTCTGCTCTATACTAGTATATATACGCCGTGCTCTGCTCTATACTAGTGTATATACGCCGCGCTCTGCTCTATACTAGAGTATATACGCCGTGCTCTGCTCTATACTAGTGTATATATACCGTGCTCTGCTCTATACTAGTGTATATACACCGTGCTCTGCTCTATACTAGTGTATATACACCGTGCTCTGCTCTATACTAGTGTATATACACCGTGCTCTGCTCTATACTAGTGTATATACACCGTGCTCTGCTCTATACTAGTCTATATACACCGTGCTCTGCTCTATACTAGTGTATATACACCGTGCTCTGCTCTATACTAGTCTATATACACCGTGCTCTGCTCTATACTAGTGTATATACACCGTGCTCTGCTCTATACTAGTGTATATACACCGTGCTCTGCTCTATACTAGTGTATATACACCGTGCTCTGCTCTATACTAGTGTATATACACCGTGCTCTGCTCTATACTAGTGTATATACACCGTGCTCTGCTCTATACTAGTGTATATACACCGCGCTCTGCTCTATACTAGTGTATATACACCGCGCTCTGCTCTATACTAGTGTATATACACCGTGCTCTGCTCTATACTAGTCTATATACACCGTGCTCTGCTCTATACTAGTGTATATACACCGTGCGCTGCTCTATACTAGTGTATATACACCGTGCTCTGCTCTATACTAGTGTATATACAACGCGCTCTGCTCTATACTAGTGTATATACGCCGTGCTCTGCTCTATACTAGTGTATATACGCCGTGCTCTGCTCTATACTAGTGTATATACGCCGTGCTCTGCTCTATACTAGTGTATATACGCCGTGCTCTGCTCTATACTAGTGTATATATACCGTGCTCTGCTCTATACTAGTGTTTATACACCGCGCTCTGCTCTATACTAGTGCATATACACCGTGCTCTGCTCTATACTAGTGTATATACACCGTGCTCTGCTCTATACTAGTGTATATACACCGCGCTCTGCTCTATACTAGTGTATATACACCGCGCTCTGCTCTATACTAGTGTATATACACCGTGCTCTGCTCTATACTAGTGTATATACACCGTGCTCTGCTCTATACTAGTGCATATACACCGTGCTCTGCTCTATACTAGTGTATATACACCGTGCTCTGCTCTATACTAGTGTATATACACCGCGCTCTGCTCTATACTAGTGTATATACACCGTGCTCTGCTCTATACTAGTGTATATACACCGTGCTCTGCTCTATACTAGTGTATATACACCGTGCTCTGCTCTATACTAGTGTATATACACCGCGCTCTGCTCTATACTAGTGTATATACACCGTGCTCTGCTCTATACTAGTGTATATACACCGCGCTCTGCTCTATACTAGTGTATACACACCGTGCTCTGCTCTATACTAGTGTATATACACCGCGCTCTGCTCTATACTAGTGTATATACACCGTGCTCTGCTCTATACTAGTGTATATACACCGTGCTCTGCTCTATACTAGTGTATATACACCGTGCTCTGCTCTATACTAGTGTATATACACCGTGCTCTGCTCTATACTAGTGTATATACACCGTGCTCTGCTCTATACTAGTGTATATACACCGCGCTCTGCTCTATACTAGTGTATATACACCGTGCTCTGCTCTATACTAGTGTATATATACCGTGCTCTATACTAGTGCATATACACCGTGCTCTGCTCTATACTAGTGTATATACACCGTGCTCTGCTCTATACTAGTGTATATACACCGTGCTCTGCTCTATACTAGAGTATATACACCGTGCTCTGCTCTATACTAGTATATATACACCGTGCTCTGCTCTATACTAGTGTATATACACCTCGCTCTGCTCTATACTAGTGTATATACACCGCGCTCTGCTCTATACTAGTGTATATACACCGCGCTCTGCTCTATACTAGTGTATATACACCGCACTCTGCTCTATACTAGTGTATATACACCGCGCTCTGCTCTATACTAGTGTATATACACCGTGCTCTGCTCTATACTAGTGTATATACACCGTGCTCTGCTCTATACTAGTGTATATACACCGTGCTCTGCTCTATACTAGTGTATATACACCGTGCTCTGCTCTATACTAGTGTATATATACCGTGCTCTATACTAGTGCATATACACCGTGCTCTGCTCTATACTAGTGTATATACACCGTGCTCTGCTCTATACTAGTGTATATACACCGTGCTCTGCTCTATACTAGTGTATATACACCGTGCTCTGCTCTATACTAGTGTATATACACCGTGCTCTGCTCTATACTAGTGTATATACACCGTGCTCTGCTCTATACTAGTGTATATACACCGTGCTCTGCTCTATACTAGTGTATATACACCGTGCTCTGCTCTATACTAGTGTATATACACCGTGCTCTGCTCTATACTAGTGTATATACACCGTGCTCTGCTCTATACTAGTGTATATACACCGTGCTCTGCTCTATACTAGTGTATATACACCGTGCTCTGCTCTATACTAGTGTATATACACCGTGCTCTGCTCTATACTAGTGTATATACGCCGTGCTCTGCTCTATACTAGTGTATATACGCCGTGCTCTGCTCTATACTAGTGTATATACGCCGTGCTCTGCTCTATACTAGTGTATATACGCCGTGCTCTGCTCTATACTAGTGTATATACGCCGTGCTCTGCTCTATACTAGTGTATATACGCCGTGCTCTGCTCTATACTAGTGTATATATACCGTGCTCTGCTCTATACTAGTGTTTATACACCGCGCTCTGCTCTATACTAGTGTATATACACCGTGCTCTGCTCTATACGAGTGTATATACACCGTGCTCTGCTCTATACTAGTGTATATACACCGTGCTCTGCTCTATACGAGTGTATATACACCGTGCTCTGCTCTATACTAGTGTATATACGCCGTGCTCTGCTCTATACTAGTGTATATATACCGTGCTCTGCTCTATACTAGTGTTTATACACCGTGCTCTGCTCTATACTAGTGTATATACACCGTGCTCTGCTCTATACGAGTGTATATACACCGCGCTCTGCTCTATACTAGTGTATATACACCGTGCTCTGCTCTATACTAGTGTATATACACCGCGCTCTGCTCTATACTAGTGTATACACACCGTGCTCTGCTCTATACTAGTGTATATACACCGCGCTCTGCTCTATACTAGTGTATATACACCGTGCTCTGCTCTATACTAGTGTATATACACCGTGCTCTGCTCTATACTAGTGTATATACACCGTGCTCTGCTCTATACTAGTGTATATACACCGTGCTCTGCTCTATACTAGTGTATATACACCGTGCTCTGCTCTATACTAGTGTATATACACCGTGCTCTGCTCTATACTAGTGTATATACACCGTGCTCTGCTCTATACTAGTGTATATACACCGTGCTCTGCTCTATACTAGTGTATATACACCGTGCTCTGCTCTATACTAGTGTATATACACTGTGCTCTGCTCTATACTAGTGTATATACACCGTGCTCTGCTCTATACTAGTGTATATACACCGTGCTCTGCTCTATACTAGTGTATATACACCGTGCTCTGCTCTATACTAGTGTAAATACACCGTGCTCTGCTCTATACTAGTGTATATACACCGTGCTCTGCTCTATACTAGTGTATATACACCGCGCTCTCCTCTATACTAATGTATATACACCGTGCTCTGCTCTATACTAGTGTATATACACCGCGCTCTGCTCTATACTAGTGTATATACACCGTGCTCTGCTCTATACTAGTGTATATACACCGTGCTCTGCTCTATACTAGTGTATATACACCGTGCTCTGCTCTATACTAGTCTATATACACCGTGCTCTGCTCTATACTAGTGTATATACACCGTGCTCTGCTCTATACTAGTGTATATATACCGTGCTCTATACTAGTGCATATACACCGTGCTCTGCTCTATACTAGTGTATATACACCGTGCTCTGCTCTATACTAGTGTATATACACCGTGCTCTGCTCTATACTAGTGTATATACACCGTGCTCTGCTCTATACTAGTGTATATACACCGTGCTCTGCTCTATACTAGTGTATATACACCGTGCTCTGCTCTATACTAGTGTATATACACCGTGCTCTGCTCTATACTAGTGTATATACACCGCGCTCTCCTCTATACTAATGTATATACACCGTGCTCTGCTCTATACTAGTGTATATACACCGCGCTCTGCTCTATACTAGTGTATATACACCGTGCTCTGCTCTATACTAGTGTATATACACCGCGCTCTGCTCTATACTAGTGTATATACACCGTGCTCTGCTCTATACTAGTGTATATACACCGTGCTCTGCTCTATACTAGTGTATATACACCGTGCTCTGCTCTATACTAGTGTATATACACCGTGCTCTGCTCTATACTAGAGTATATACACCGTGCTCTGCTCTATACTAGTATATATACACCGTGCTCTGCTCTATACTAGTGTATATACACCTCGCTCTGCTCTATACTAGTGTATATACACCGCGCTCTGCTCTATACTAGTGTATATACACCGCGCTCTGCTCTATACTAGTGTATATACACCGCGCTCTGCTCTATACTAGTGTATATACACCGCGCTCTGCTCTATACTAGTGTATATACACCGTGCTCTGCTCTATACTAGTGTATATACACCGTGCTCTGCTCTATACTAGTGTATATACACCGTGCTCTGCTCTATACTAGTGTATATACACCGTGCTCTGCTCTATACTAGTGTATATACACCGTGCTCTGCTCTATACTAGTATATATACACCGTGCTCTGCTCTATACTAGTGTATATACGCCGCGCTCTGCTCTATACTAGAGTATATACGCCGTGCTCTGCTCTATACTAGTGTATATATACCGTGCTCTGCTCTATACTAGTGTATATACACCGTGCTCTGCTCTATACTAGTGTATATATACCGTGCTCTGCTCTATACTAGTGTATATACACCGCGCTCTGCTCTATACTAGTGTATATACACCGTGCTCTGCTCTATACTAGTATATATACACCGTGCTCTGCTCTATACTAGTGTATATATACCGTGCTCTGCTCTATACTAGTGTATATACACCGTGCTCTGCTCTATACTAGTGTATATATACCGTGCTCTGCTCTATACTAGTGTATATACACCGCGCTCTGCTCTATACTAGTGTATATACACCGTGCTCTGCTCTATACTAGTGTATATACACCGTGCTCTACTCTATACTAGTGTGTATACACCGTGCTCTGCTCTATACTAGTGTATATACACCGTGCTCTGCTCTATACTAGTGTATATACACCGTGCTCTGCTCTATACTAGTGTATATACACCGTGCTCTGCTCTATACTAGTGTATATACACCGTGCTCTGCTCTATACTAGTGTATATACACCGTGCTCTGCTCTATACTAGTGTATGTACACCGTGCTCTGCTCTATACTAGTGTATATACACCGTGCTCTGCTCTATACTAGTGTATATACACCGTGCTCTGCTCTATACTAGTGTATATACACCGTGCTCTGCTCTATACTAGTGTATATATACCGTGCTCTGCTCTATACTAGTGTATATACACCGCGCTCTGCTCTATACTAGTGTATATACACCGTGCTCTGCTCTATACTAGTGTATATACACCGTGCTCTGCTCTATACTAGTGTGTATACACCGTGCTCTGCTCTATACTAGTGTATATACACCGTGCTCTGCTCTATACTAGTGTATATACACCGTGCTCTGCTCTATACTAGTGTATATACACGGTGCTCTGCTCTATACTAGTGTATATACACCGTGCTCTGCTCTATACTAGTGTATATACGCCGTGCTCTGCTCTATACTAGTGTATGTACACCGTGCTCTGCTCTATACTAGTGTATATACACCGTGCTCTGCTCTATACTAGTGTATATACACCGTGCTCTGCTCTATACTAGTGTATATACACCGCGCTCTCCTCTATACTAGTGTGTATACGCCGTGCGCTGCTCTATACTAGTGTATATACACCGTGCTCTGCTCTATACTAGTGTATATACGCCGTGCTCTGCTCTATACTAGTGTGTATACGCCGTGCGCTGCTCTATACTAGTGTATATACGCCGTGCTCTGCTCTATACTAGTGTATATACGCCGTGCTCTGCTCTATACTAGTGTGTATACGCCGTGCGCTGCTCTATACTAGTGTATATACACCGTGCTCTGCTCTATACTAGTGTATATACACCGTGCTCTGCTCTATACTAGTGTATATACACCGTGCTCTGCTCTATACTAGTGTATATACACCGTGCTCTGCTCTATACTAGTGTATATACACCGTGCTCTGCTCTATACTAGTGTATATACACCACGCTCTGCTCTATACTAGTGTATATACACCGCGCTCTGCTCTATACTAGTGTATATACACCGTGCTCTGCTCTATACTAGTGTATATACACCGCGCTCTTCTCTATACTAGTGTATATACACCGTGCTCTGCTCTATACTAGTGTATATACACCGTGCTCTGCTCTATACTAGTGTATATACACCGTGCTCTGCTCTATACTAGTGTATATACACCGTGCTCTGCTCTATACTAGTGTATATACACCGTGCTCTGCTCTATACTAGTGTATATACACCGCGCTCTGCTCTATACTAGTGTATATACACCGCGCTCTGCTCTATACTAGTGTATATACACCGTGCTCTGCTCTATACTAGTGTATATACACCGCGCTCTTCTCTATACTAGTGTATATACACCGCGCTCTTCTCTATACTAGTGTATATACACCGTGCTCTGCTCTATACTAGTGTATATACATCCTGCTCTGCTCTATACTAGTGTATATACACCGTGCTCTGCTCTATACTAGTGTATATACACCGTGCTCTGCTCTATACTAGTGTATATACACCGTGCTCTGCTCTATACTAGTGTATATACACCGTGCTCTGCTCTATACTAGTCTATATACACCGTGCTCTGCTCTATACTAGTGTATATACACCGCGCTCTGCTCTATACTAGTATATATACACCGTGCTCTGCTCTATACTAGTGTATATACACCGTGCTCTGCTCTATACTAGTGTATATACACCGTGCTCTGCTCTATACTAGTGTATATACACCGTGCTCTGCTCTATACTAGTGTATATACACCGTGCTCTGCTCTATACTAGTATATATACACCGTGCTCTGCTCTATACTAGTGTATATACGCCGCGCTCTGCTCTATACTAGAGTATATACGCCGTGCTCTGCTCTATACTAGTGTATATATGCCGTGCTCTGCTCTATACTAGTGTATATACACCGTGCTCTGCTCTATACTAGTGTATATACACCGTGCTCTGCTCTATACTAGTGTATATACACCGTGCTCTGCTCTATACTAGTGTATATACACCGTGCTCTGCTCTATACTAGTGTATATACACCGTGCTCTGCTCTATACTAGTGTATATACGCCGCGCTCTGCTCTATACTAGAGTATATACGCCGTGCTCTGCTCTATACTAGTGTATATATACCGTGCTCTGCTCTATACTAGTGTATATACACCGTGCTCTGCTCTATACTAGTGTATATACACCGTGCTCTGCTCTATACTAGTGTATATACACCGTGCTCTGCTCTATACTAGTGTATATACACCGTGCTCTGCTCTATACTAGTGTATATACACCGTGCTCTGCTCTATACTAGTGTATATACACCGTGCTCTGCTCTATACTAGTGTATATACACCGTGCTCTGCTCTATACTAGTGTATATACACCGTGCTCTGCTCTATACTAGTGTATATACACCGTGCTCTGCTCTATACTAGTGTATATACACCGTGCTCTGCTCTATACTAGTGTATATACACCGTGCTCTGCTCTATACTAGTCTATATACACCGTGCTCTGCTCTATACTAGTGTATATACACCGTGCGCTGCTCTATACTAGTGTATATACACCGTGCTCTGCTCTATACTAGTGTATATACACCGTGCTCTGCTCTATACTAGTGTATATACACCGCGCTCTGCTCTATACTAGTGTATATACACCGTGCTCTGCTCTATACTAGTGTATATACGCCGTGCTCTGCTCTATACTAGTGTATATACGCCGTGCTCTGCTCTATACTAGTGTATATACGCCGTGCTCTGCTCTATACTAGTGTATATATACCGTGCTCTGCTCTATACTAGTGTTTATACACCGCGCTCTGCTCTATACTAGTGCATATACACCGTGCTCTGCTCTATACTAGTGTATATACACCGTGCTCTGCTCTATACTAGTGTATATACACCGCGCTCTGCTCTATACTAGTGTATATACACCGTGCTCTGCTCTATACTAGTGTATATACACCGCGCTCTGCTCTATACTAGTGTATACACACCGTGCTCTGCTCTATACTAGTGTATATACACCGCGCTCTGCTCTATACTAGTGTATATACACCGTGCTCTGCTCTATACTAGTGTATATACACCGTGCTCTGCTCTATACTAGTGTATATACACCGTGCTCTGCTCTATACTAGTGTATATACACCGTGCTCTGCTCTATACTAGTGTATATACACCGTGCTCTGCTCTATACTAGTGTATATACACCGTGCTCTGCTCTATACTAGTGTATATACACCGTGCTCTGCTCTATACTAGTGTATATACACCGTGCTCTGCTCTATACTAGTCTATATACACCGTGCTCTGCTCTATACTAGTGTATATACACCGTGCTCTGCTCTATACTAGTGTATATATACCGTGCTCTATACTAGTGCATATACACCGTGCTCTGCTCTATACTAGTGTATATACACCGTGCTCTGCTCTATACTAGTGTATATACACCGTGCTCTGCTCTATACTAGTGTATATACACCGTGCTCTGCTCTATACTAGTGTATATACACCGTGCTCTGCTCTATACTAGTGTATATACACCGTGCTCTGCTCTATACTAGTGTATATACGCCGTGCTCTGCTCTATACTAGTGTGTATACGCCGTGCTCTGCTCTATACTAGTGTGTATACGCCGTGCGCTGCTCTATACTAGTGTATATACACCGTGCTCTGCTCTATACTAGTGTATATACACCGTGCTCTGCTCTATACTAGTGTATATACACCGTGCTCTGCTCTATACTAGTGTATATACACCGTGCTCTGCTCTATACTAGTGTATATACACCGTGCTCTGCTCTATACTAGTGTATATACACCGCGCTCTCCTCTATACTAATGTATATACACCGTGCTCTGCTCTATACTAGTGTATATACACCGCGCTCTGCTCTATACTAGTGTATATACACCGTGCTCTGCTCTATACTAGTGTATATACACCGTGCTCTGCTCTATACTAGTGTATATACACCGTGCTCTGCTCTATACTAGTGTATATACACCGTGCTCTGCTCTATACTAGAGTATATACACCGTGCTCTGCTCTATACTAGTATATATACACCGTGCTCTGCTCTATACTAGTGTATATACACCTCGCTCTGCTCTATACTAGTGTATATACACCGCGCTCTGCTCTAAACTAGTGTATATACACCGCGCTCTGCTCTATACTAGTGTATATACACCGCGCTCTGCTCTATACTAGTGTATATACACCGCGCTCTGCTCTATACTAGTGTATATACACCGTGCTCTGCTCTATACTAGTGTATATACACCGTGCTCTGCTCTATACTAGTGTATATACACCGTGCTCTGCTCTATACTAGTGTATATACACCGTGCTCTGCTCTATACTAGTGTATATACACCGTGCTCTGCTCTATACTAGTATATATACACCGTGCTCTGCTCTATACTAGTGTATATATACCGTGCTCTGCTCTATACTAGTGTATATACACCGTGCTCTGCTCTATACTAGTGTATATACACCGTGCTCTGCTCTATACTAGTGTATATACACCGTGCTCTGCTCTATACTAGTATATATACACCGTGCTCTGCTCTATACTAGTGTATATACGCGCGCTCTGCTCTATACTAGAGTATATACGCCGTGCTCTGCTCTATACTAGTGTATATATACCGTGCTCTGCTCTATACTAGTGTATATACACCGTGCTCTGCTCTATACTAGTGTATATATACCGTGCTCTGCTCTATACTAGTGTATATACACCGCGCTCTGCTCTATACTAGTGTATATACACCGTGCTCTGCTCTATACTAGTATATATACACCGTGCTCTGCTCTATACTAGTGTATATATACCGTGCTCTGCTCTATACTAGTGTATATACACCGTGCTCTGCTCTATACTAGTGTATATATACCGTGCTCTGCTCTATACTAGTGTATATACACCGCGCTCTGCTCTATACTAGTGTATATACACCGTGCTCTGCTCTATACTAGTGTATATATACCGTGCTCTGCTCTATACTAGTGTATATACACCGCGCTCTGCTCTATACTAGTGTATATACACCGTGCTCTGCTCTATACTAGTATATATACACCGTGCTCTGCTCTATACTAGTGTATATACGCCGCGCTCTGCTCTATACTAGAGTATATACGCCGTGCTCTGCTCTATACTAGTGTATATATACCGTGCTCTGCTCTATACTAGTGTATATACACCGTGCTCTGCTCTATACTAGTGTATATACACCGTGCTCTGCTCTATACTAGTGTATATACACCGCGCTCTGCTCTATACTAGAGTATATACACCGCGCTCTGCTCTATACTAGTGTATATACACCGTGCTCTGCTCTATACTAGTGTATATACACCGTGCTCTGCTCTATACTAGAGTATATACACCGTGCTCTGCTCTATACTAGTATATATACACCGTGCTCTGCTCTATACTAGTGTATATACACCTCGCTCTGCTCTATACTAGTGTATATACACCGTGCTCTGCTCTATACTAGTGTATATACACCGTGCACTGCTCTATACTAGTGTATATACACCGTGCTCTGCTCTATACTAGTGTATATACACCGCGCTCTGCTCTATACGAGTGTATATACACCGTGCTCTGCTCTATACTAGTGTATATACACCGTGCTCTGCTCTATACTAGTGTATATACACCGTGCTCTGCTCTATACTAGTGTATATACACCGTGCTCTGCTCTATACTAGTCTATATACACCGTGCTCTGCTCTATACTAGTGTATATACACCGCGCTCTGCTCTATACTAGTGTATATACACCGCGCTCTGACCTATACTAGTGTGTATACACCGTGCTCTGCTCTATACTAGTGTATATACACCTCGCTCTGCTCTATACTAGTGTATATACACCGTGCTCTGCTCTATACTAGTGTATATACACCGTGCACTGCTCTATACTAGTGTATATACACCGTGCTCTGCTCTATACTAGTGTATATACACCGCGCTCTGCTCTATACGAGTGTATATACACCGTGCTCTGCTCTATACTAGTGTATATACACCGTGCTCTGCTCTATACTAGTGTATATACACCGTGCTCTGCTCTATACTAGTGTATATACACCGTGCTCTGCTCTATACTAGTCTATATACACCGTGCTCTGCTCTATACTAGTGTATATACACCGCGCTCTGCTCTATACTAGTGTGTATACACCGTGCTCTGCTCTATACTAGTGTGTATACACCGTGCTCTGCTCTATACTAGTGTATATACACCGTGCTCTGCTCTATACTAGTGTATATACGCCGTGCTCTGCTCTATACTAGTGTATATACACCGCGCTCTGCTCTATACTAGTGTATATACACCGTGCTCTGCTCTATACTAGTGTATATACACCGTGCTCTATACTAGTGCATATACACCGTGCTCTGCTCTATACTAGTGTATATACACCGTGCTCTGCTCTATACTAGTGTATATACACCGTGCTCTGCTCTATACTAGTGTATATACACCGTGCTCTGCTCTATACTAGTGTATATACACCGTGCTCTGCTCTATACTAGTGTATATACACCGTGCTCTGCTCTATACTAGTGTATATACACCGTGCTCTGCTCTATACTAGTGTATATACACCGTGCTCTGCTCTATACTAGTGTATATATACCGTGCTCTGCTCTATACTAGTGTATATACACCGTGCTCTGCTCTATACTAGTGTATATACACCGCGCTCTGCTCTATACTAGTGTATATACACCGTGCTCTGCTCTATACTAGTCTATATACACCGTGCTCTGCTCTATACTAGTGTATATACACCGTGCTCTGCTCTATACTAGTGTATATATACCGTGCTCTATACTAGTGCATATACACCGTGCTCTGCTCTATACTAGTGTATATACACCGTGCTCTGCTCTATACTAGTGTATATACACCGTGCTCTGCTCTATACTAGTGTGTATACACCGTGCTCTGCTCTATACTAGAGTATATACACCGTGCTCTGCTCTATACTAGTGTATATACACCGTGCTCTGCTCTATACTAGTGTATATACACCGCGCTCTGCTCTATACTAGTGTATATACACCGTGCTCTGCTCTATACTAGTGTATATACACCGCGCTCTGCTCTATACTAGTGTATATACACCGTGCTCTGCTCTATACTAGTGTATATACACCGCGCTCTGCTCTATACTAGTGTATATACACCGTGCTCTGCTCTATACTAGTGTATATACACCGCGCTCTGCTCTATACTAGTGTATATACACCGTGCTCTGCTCTATACTAGTGTATATACACCGTGCTCTGCTCTATACTAGTGTATATACACCGTGCTCTGCTCTATACTAGTGTGTATACACCGTGCTCTGCTCTATACTAGTGTATATACACCGTGCTCTGCTCTATACTAGTGTATATACACCGCGCTCTGCTCTATACTAGTGTATATACACCGTGCTCTGCTCTATACTAGTGTATATACACCGTGCTCTGCTCTATACTAGTGTATATACACCGTGCTCTGCTCTATACTAGTGTATATACACCGTGCTCTGCTCTATACTAGTGTATATACACCGTGCTCTGCTCTATACTAGTGTATATACACCGCGCTCTGCTCTATACTAGTGTATATACGCCGCGCTCTGCTCTATACTAGTGTATATACACCGCGCTCTGCTCTATACTAGTGTATATACACCGCGCTCTGCTCTATACTAGTGTATATACACCGCGCTCTGCTCTATACTAGTGTATATACGCCGTGCTCTGCTCTATACTAGTGTATATACGCCGTGCTCTGTTCTATACTAGTGTATATACACCGCACTCTGCTCTATACTAGTGTATATACACCGTGCTCTGTTCTATACTAGTGTATATACACCGCGCTCTGTTCTACACTAGTGTATATACACCGTGCTCTGCTCTATACTAGTGTATATACACCGTGCTCTGCTCTATACTAGTGTATATACACCGTGCTCTGCTCTATACTAGTGTATATACACCGTGCTCTGCTCTATACTAGTGTATATACACCGTGTGCTGCTCTATACTAGTGTATATACACCGTGCTCTGCTCTATACTAGTGTATATACACCGTGCTCTGCTCTATACTAGTGTATATACACCGCGCTCTGCTCTATACTAGTGTATATACACCGTGCTCTGCTCTATACTAGTGTATATACACCGCGCTCTGTTCTACACTAGTGTATATACACCTCGCTCTGCTCTATACTAGTGTATATACACCGTGTTCTGCTCTATACTAGTGTATATACACCGTGCTCTGCTCTATACTAGTGTATATACGCCGTGCTCTGCTCTATACTAGTGTATATACACCCCGCTCTGCTCTATACTAGTGTATATACACCGTGCTCTACTCTATACTAGTGTATATACACCGTGCTCTGCTCTATACTAGTGTATATACACCGTGTGCTGCTCTATACTAGTGTATATACACCGTGCTCTGCTCTATACTAGTGTATATACACCGCGCTCTGCTCTATACTAGTGTATATACACCGTGCGCTGCTCTATACTAGTGTATATACACCGTGCGCTGCTCTATACTAGTGTATATACACCGCGCTCTGCTCTATACTAGTGTATATACACCGTGCGCTGCTCTATACTAGTGTATATACACCGCGCTCTGCTCTATACTAGTGTATATACACCGTGCTCTGCTCTATACTAGTATATATACACCGCGCTCTGCTCTATACTAGTGTATATACACCGCGCTCTGCTCTATACTAGTGTATATACACCGTGCTCTGCTCTATGCTAGTGTATATACACCGCGCTCTGCTCTATACTAGTGTATATACACCGTGCTCTGCTCTATACTAGTGTATATACACCGTGCGCTGCTCTATACTAGTGTATATACACCGTGCTCTGCTCTATACTAGTGTATATATACCGTGCTCTGCTCTATACTAGTGTATATACACCGTGCTCTGCTCTATACTAGTGTATATACACCGTGCTCTGCTCTATACTAGTGTATATACACCGTGCTCTGCTCTATACTAGTGTATATACACCGTGCGCTGCTCTATACTAGTGTATATACACCGTGCTCTGCTCTATACTAGTGTATATATACCGTGCTCTGCTCTATACTAGTGTATATACACCGTGCTCTGCTCTATACTAGTGTATATACACCGTGCTCTGCTCTATACTAGTGTATATATACCGTGCTCTGCTCTATACTAGTGTATATACACCGTGCTCTGCTCTATACTAGTGTATATACACCGTGCTCTGCTCTATACTAGTGTATATACACCGTGCGCTGCTCTATACTAGTGTATATACACCGTGCTCTGCTCTATACTAGTGTATATACACCGTGCTCTGCTCTATACTAGTGTATATATACCGTGCTCTGCTCTATACTAGTGTATATACACCGTGCTCTGCTCTATACTAGTGTATATACACCGTGCTCTGCTCTATACTAGTGTATATACACCGTGCTCTGCTCTATACTAGTGTATATATACCGTGCTCTGCTCTATACTAGTGTATATACACCGTGCTCTGCTCTATACTAGTGTATATACACCGTGCTCTGCTCTATACTAGTGTATATATACCGTGCTCTGCTCTATACTAGTGTATATACACCGTGCTCTGCTCTATACTAGTGTATATACACCGCGCTCTGCTCTATACTAGTGTATATACACCGCGCTCTGCTCTATACTAGTGTATATACACCGTGCTCTGCTCTATACTAGTGTATATACACCGTGCGCTGCTCTATACTAGTGTATATACACCGTGCTCTGCTCTATACTAGTGTATATATACCGTGCTCTGCTCTATACTAGTGTATATACACCGTGCTCTGCTCTATACTAGTGTATATACACCGTGCTCTGCTCTATACTAGTGTATATACGCCGTGCTCTGCTCTATACTAGTGTATATACACCGTGTGCTGCTCTATACTAGTGTATATACACCGTGCTCTGCTCTATACTAGTGTATATATACCGTGCTCTGCTCTATACTAGTGTATATACGCCGTGCTCTGCTCTATACTAGTGTATATACACCCCGCTCTGCTCTATACTAGTGTATATACACCGTGCTCTACTCTATACTAGTGTATATACGCCGTGCTCTGCTCTATACTAGTGTATATACACCGCGCTCTGCTCTATACTAGTGTATATACACCGTGCTCTGCTCTATACTAGTGTATATACACCGCGCTCTGCTCTATACTAGTGTATATACACCGTGCGCTGCTCTATACTAGTGTATATACACCGTGCGCTGCTCTATACTAGTGTATATATACCGTGCTCTGCTCTATACTAGTGTATATACACCGTGCTCTGCTCTATACTAGTGTATATACGCCGTGCTCTGCTCTATACTAGTGTATATACACCGCGCTCTGCTCTATACTAGTGTATATACACCGTGCTCTGCTCTATACTAGTGTATATACACCGTGCTCTGCTCTATACTAGTGTATATACACCGCGCTCTGCTCTATACTAGTGTATATACACCGTGCTCTGCTCTATACTAGTGTATATACACCGCGCTCTGCTCTATACTAGTGTATATACACCGCGCTCTGCTCTATACTAGTGTATATACACCGTGCTCTGCTCTATACTAGAGTATATACGCCGTGCTCTGCTCTATACTAGTGTATATACACCGTGCTCTGCTCTATACTAGTGTATATACACCGTGCTCTGCTCTATACTAGTGTATATACACCGTGCTCTGCTCTATACTAGTGTATATACACCGCGCTCTGCTCTATACTAGTGTATATACACCGTGCTCTGCTCTATACTAGTGTATATACACCGTGCTCTGCTCTATACTAGTGTATATACACCGTGCTCTGCTCTATACTAGTGTATATACACCGTGGTCTGCTCTATACTAGTGTATATACACCGCGCTCTGCTCTATACTAGTGTATATACACCGTGCTCTGCTCTATACTAGTGTATATACACCGCGCTCTGCTCTATACTAGTGTATATACACCGCGCTCTGCTCTATACTAGTGTATATACACCGCGCTCTGCTCTATACTAGTGTATATACACCGTGCTCTGCTCTATACTAGTGTATATACACCGTGCTCTGCTCTATACTAGTGTATATACACCGCGCTCTGCTCTATACTAGTGTATATACACCGTGCTCTGCTCTATACTAGTGTATATACACCGTGCTCTGCTCTATACTAGTGTATATACACCGTGCTCTGCTCTATACTAGTGTATATACACCGTGCTCTGCTCTATACTAGTATATATACACCGTGCTCTGCTCTATACTAGTGTATATACGCCGCGCTCTGCTCTATACTAGAGTATATACGCCGTGCTCTGCTCTATACTAGTGTATATATACCGTGCTCTGCTCTATACTAGTGTATATACACCGTGCTCTGCTCTATACTAGTGTATATATACCGTGCTCTGCTCTATACTAGTGTATATACGCCGCGCTCTGCTCTATACTAGTGTATATACACCGTGCTCTGCTCTATACTAGTATATATACACCGTGCTCTGCTCTATACTAGTGTATATATACCGTGCTCTGCTCTATACTAGTGTATATACACCGTGCTCTGCTCTATACTAGTGTATATATACCGTGCTCTGCTCTATACTAGTGTATATACACCGCGCTCTGCTCTATACTAGTGTATATACACCGTGCTCTGCTCTATACTAGTGTATATATACCGTGCTCTGCTCTATACTAGTGTATATACACCGCGCTCTGCTCTATACTAGTGTATATACACCGTGCTCTGCTCTATACTAGTATATATACACCGTGCTCTGCTCTATACTAGTGTATATACGCCGCGCTCTGCTCTATACTAGAGTATATACGCCGTGCTCTGCTCTATACTAGTGTATATATACCGTGCCCTGCTCTATACTAGTGTATATACACCGTGCTCTGCTCTATACTAGTGTATATACACCGTGCTCTGCTCTATACTAGTGTATATACACCGCGCTCTGCTCTATACTAGAGTATATACACCGCGCTCTGCTCTATACTAGTGTATATACACCGTGCTCTGCTCTATACTAGTGTATATACACCGTGCTCTGCTCTATACTAGTGTATATACACCGTGCTCTGCTCTATACTAGAGTATATACACCGTGCTCTGCTCTATACTAGTATATATACACCGTGCTCTGCTCTATACTAGTGTATATACACCTCGCTCTGCTCTATACTAGTGTATATACACCGTGCTCTGCTCTATACTAGTGTATATACACCGTGCACTGCTCTATACTAGTGTATATACACCGTGCTCTGCTCTATACTAGTGTATATACACCGCGCTCTGCTCTATACTAGTGTATATACACCGTGCTCTGCTCTATACTAGTGTATATACACCGTGCTCTGCTCTATACTAGTGTATATACACCGTGCTCTGCTCTATACTAGTGTATATACACCGTGCTCTGCTCTATACTAGTCTATATACACCGTGCTCTGCTCTATACTAGTGTATATACGCCGTGCTCTGCTCTATACTAGTGTATATACACCGCGCTCTGCTCTATACTAGTGTATATACACCGTGCTCTGCTCTATACTAGTGTATATACACCGTGCTCTATACTAGTGCATATACACCGTGCTCTGCTCTATACTAGTGTATATACACCGTGCTCTGCTCTATACTAGTGTATATACACCGTGCTCTGCTCTATACTAGTGTATATACACCGTGCTCTGCTCTATACTAGTGTATATACACCGTGCTCTGCTCTATACTAGTGTATATACACCGTGCTCTGCTCTATACTAGTGTATATACACCGTGCTCTGCTCTATACTAGTGTATATACACCGTGCTCTGCTCTATACTAGTGTATATATACCGTGCTCTGCTCTATACTAGTGTATATACACCGTGCTCTGCTCTATACTAGTGTATATACACCGCGCTCTGCTCTATACTAGTGTATATACACCGTGCTCTGCTCTATACTAGTCTATATACACCGTGCTCTGCTCTATACTAGTGTATATACACCGTGCTCTGCTCTATACTAGTGTATATATACCGTGCTCTATACTACTGCATATACACCGTGCTCTGCTCTATACTAGTGTATATACACCGTGCTCTGCTCTATACTAGTGTATATACACCGTGCTCTGCTCTATACTAGTGTGTATACACCGTGCTCTGCTCTATACTAGAGTATATACACCGTGCTCTGCTCTATACTAGTGTATATACACCGTGCTCTGCTCTATACTAGTGTATATACACCGCGCTCTGCTCTATACTAGTGTATATACACCGTGCTCTGCTCTATACTAGTGTATATACACCGCGCTCTGCTCTATACTAGTGTATATACACCGTGCTCTGCTCTATACTAGTGTATATACACCGCGCTCTGCTCTATACTAGTGTATATACACCGTGCTCTGCTCTATACTAGTGTATATACACCGCGCTCTGCTCTATACTAGTGTATATACACCGTGCTCTGCTCTATACTAGTGTATATACACCGTGCTCTGCTCTATACTAGTGTATATACACCGTGCTCTGCTCTATACTAGTGTGTATACACCGTGCTCTGCTCTATACTAGTGTATATACACCGTGCTCTGCTCTATACCAGTGTATATACACCGCGCTCTGCTCTATACTAGTGTATATACACCGTGCTCTGCTCTATATTAGTGTATATACACCGTGCTCTGCTCTATACTAGTGTATATACACCGTGCTCTGCTCTATACTAGTGTATATACACCGTGCTCTGCTCTATACTAGTGTATATACACCGTGCTCTGCTCTATACTAGTGTATATACACCGCGCTCTGCTCTATACTAGTGTATATACGCCGCGCTCTGCTCTATACTAGTGTATATACACCGCGCTCTGCTCTATACTAGTGTATATACACCGCGCTCTGCTCTATACTAGTGTATATACACCGCGCTCTGCTCTATACTAGTGTATATACGCCGTGCTCTGCTCTATACTAGTGTATATACGCCGTGCTCTGTTCTATACTAGTGTATATACACCGCGCTCTGCTCTATACTAGTGTATATACACCGTGCTCTGTTCTATACTAGTGTATATACACCGCGCTCTGTTCTACACTAGTGTATATACACCGTGCTCTACTCTATACTAGTGTATATACACCTCGCTCTGCTCTATACTAGTGTATATACACCGCGCTCTGCTCTATACTAGTGTATATACGCCGTGCTCTGCTCTATACTAGTGTATATACGCCGTGCTCTGTTCTATACTAGTGTATATACACCTCGCTCTGCTCTATACTAGTGTATATACACCGTGTTCTGCTCTATACTAGTGTATATACACCGTGCTCTGCTCTAAACTAGTGTATATACGCCGTGCTCTGCTCTATACTAGTGTATATACACCCCGCTCTGCTCTATACTAGTGTATATACACCGTGCTCTGCTCTATACTAGTGTATATACACCGTGCTCTGTTCTATACTAGTGTATATACACCGTGCTCTGCTCTATACTAGTGTATATACACCGTGTGCTGCTCTATACTAGTGTATATACACCGTGCTCTGTTCTATACTAGTGTATATACACCGTGCTCTGTTCTATACTAGTGTATATACACCGTGCTCTACTCTATACTAGTGTATATACACCGTGCTCTGCTCTATACTAGTGTATATACACCGTGTGCTGCTCTATACTAGTGTATATACACCGTGCTCTGCTCTATACTAGTGTATATACACCGCGCTCTGCTCTATACTAGTGTATATACACCGTGCTCTGCTCTATACTAGTGTATATACACCGTGCTCTGCTCTATACTAGTGTATATACACCGTGCTCTGCTCTATACTAGTGTATATACACCGTGCTCTGCTCTATACTAGTGTATATACACCGTGCTCTGCTCTATACTAGTGTATATACACCGTGCTCTGCTCTATACTAGTGTATATACACCGTGTGCTGCTCTATACTAGTGTATATACACCGTGCTCTGCTCTATACTAGTGTATATATACCGTGCTCTGCTCTATACTAGTGTATATACACCGTGCTCTGCTCTATACTAGTGTATATACACCGTGCTCTGCTCTATACTAGTGTATATACCGTGCTCTGCTCTATACTAGTGTATATACACCGTGCTCTGCTCTATACTAGTGTATATACACCGTGCTCTGCTCTATACTAGTGTATATACACCGTGCTCTGCTCTATACTAGTGTATATACACCGCGCTCTGCTCTATACTAGTGTATATACACCGCGCTCTGCTCTATACTAGTGTATATACACCGTGCTCTGCTCTATACTAGTGTATATACACCTTGCGCTGCTCTATACTAGTGTATATACACCGTGCTCTGCTCTATACTAGTGTATATATACCGTGCTCTGCTCTATACTAGTGTATATACACCGTGCTCTGCTCTATACTAGTGTATATACACCGTGCTCTGCTCTATACTAGTGTATATACACCGTGCTCTGCTCTATACTAGTGTATATACACCGTGTGCTGCTCTATACTAGTGTATATACACCGTGCTCTGCTCTATACTAGTGTATATACACCGTGCTCTGCTCTATACTAGTGTATATACACCGTGCTCTGCTCTATACTAGTGTATATACGCCGTGCTCTGCTCTATACTAGTGTATATACACCGTGTGCTGCTCTATACTAGTGTATATACACCGTGCTCTGCTCTATACTAGTGTATATATACCGTGCTCTGCTCTATACTAGTGTATATACGCCGTGCTCTGCTCTATACTAGTGTATATACACCCCGCTCTGCTCTATACTAGTGTATATACACCGTGCTCTACTCTATACTAGTGTATATACGCCGTGCTCTGCTCTATACTAGTGTATATACACCGTGTGCTGCTCTATACTAGTGTATATACACCGCGCTCTGCTCTATACTAGTGTATATACACCGCGCTCTGCTCTATACTAGTGTATATACACCGTGCGCTGCTCTATACTAGTGTATATACACCGTGCGCTGCTCTATACTAGTGTATATACACCGCGCTCTGCTCTATACTAGTGTATATACACCGCGCTCTGCTCTATACTAGTGTATATACACCGTGCTCTGCTCTATACTAGTGTATATACACCGTGCGCTGCTCTATACTAGTGTATATACACCGTGCTCTGCTCTATACTAGTGTATATATACCGTGCTCTGCTCTATACTAGTGTATATACACCGTGCTCTGCTCTATACTAGTGTATATACGCCGTGCTCTGCTCTATACTAGTGTATATACGCCGTGCTCTGCTCTATACTAGTGTATATACGCCGTGCTCTGCTCTATACTAGTGTATATACGCCGTGCTCTGCTCTATACTAGCGTATATACGCCGTGCTCTGCTCTATACTAGTGTATATACACCGCGCTCTGCTCTATACTAGTGTATATACACCGCGCTCTGCTCTATACTAGTGTATATACACCGTGCTCTGCTCTATACTAGTGTATATACACCGTGCTCTGCTCTATACTAGTGTATATACACCGTGCGCTGCTCTATACTAGCGTATATACACCGTGCTCTGCTCTATACTAGCGTATATACACCGTGCTCTGCTCTATACTAGTGTATATACACCGTGCTCTGCTCTATACTAGTGTATATACACCGCGCTCTGCTCTATACTAGTGTATATACACCGTGCTCTGCTCTATACTAGTGTATATACACCGTGCTCTGCTCTATACTAGTGTATATACACCGCGCTCTGCTCTATACTAGTGTATATACACCGTGCTCTGCTCTATACTAGTGTATATACACCGTGCTCTGCTCTATACTAGTGTATATACACCGTGCTCTGCTCTATACTAGTGTATATACACCGCGCTCTGCTCTATACTAGTGTATATACACCGCGCTCTGCTCTATACTAGTGTATATACACCGTGCTCTGCTCTATACTAGTGTATATACACCGCGCTCTGCTCTATACTAGTGTATATACACCGTGCTCTGCTCTATACTAGAGTATATACGCCGTGCTCTGCTCTATACTAGTGTATATACACCGTGTTTTATTCTCTGCTCTATACTAGTGTATATACACCGTGCTCTGCTCTATACTAGTGTATATACACCGTGCTCTGCTCTATACTAGTGTATATACACCGCGCTCTGCTCTATACTAGTGTATATACACCGTGCTCTGCTCTATACTAGTGTATATACACCGTGCTCTGCTCTATACTAGTGTATATACACCGTGCTCTGCTCTATACTAGTGTATATACACCGCGCTCTGCTCTATACTAGTGTATATACACCGTGCTCTGCTCTATACTAGTGTATATACACCGTGCTCTGCTCTATACTAGTGTATATACACCGTGCTCTGCTCTATACTAGTGTATATACACCGCGCTCTGCTCTATACTAGTGTATATACACCGCGCTCTGCTCTATACTAGTGTATATACACCGTGCTCTGCTCTATACTAGTGTATATACACCGCGCTCTGCTCTATACTAGTGTATATACACCGTGCTCTGCTCTATACTAGTGTATATACACCGTGCTCTGCTCTATACTAGTGTATATACACCGTGCTCTGCACACACATACACACACTCTAAGCTTTGCAGAAAGCTATAGCCCATGTTCTGCACTGCAATATGTATGTACTGTGCTGATACAGTTTTTGTTGTTAGATAGATAATATATAGATAATAGATAATAGATAGATAATAGATAGATAATAGATGATAGATGATAGATGATAGATAGATAATAGATAATATTTAGATAATAGATAGATAATAGATAGATAATAGATAATAGATAGATAATAGATAGATGATAGATAGATGATAGATAGATGATAGATAATAGATAGATAATTGATAGATAATAGATGATAGATATTAGATTGATAGTAGATATTAGATAGATAATAGATAGACAGATAATAGATAGATAATAGATAGATAATAGATAGATGATAGATAGATATTTGATAGATAATAGATGATAGATATTAGATTGATAATAGATATTAGATAGATAATATATAGATAATAGATAGATGATAGATGATGATAGATAATAGACAGATAATAGATAGATAATAGATAATAGATAGATAATAGATGATGATAGATAATAGATAGATAATAGATAGATAATAGATAGATAATAGATGATGATAGATAGATAATAGATGATAGATAATAGATAGATGATAATAGATGATAGATAATAGATGATAGATAATAGCTAGATAATAGATTATAGATAATAGATAGATGATAGATAGAAAGATAATATATAGATATTACATAATAGATAAAGATAGATGATAGATAATAGATGATAGATAATAGATAGATGTCAGTGAAATATTGAGAAATATTGAAAGTCTGTCATAGATATGGAATAACTTATGTTCTATAATTCTGATGATAACGGGACCCATATTTTTAGGTGTAGGACCAGCTAGGGATGATAGGGATATTTTTCTGTCACTGAAAAACGCTACATAGAGCTGTAGCGCAAAAATACCAGAATAGCAGACTGCAACTATGCGATGTGTGGTCTCTAAGTGAAGGTAAAATCATAATAGAAAATATGATGTCACTTTTGGGCTTCTGGGATCAACACGCGATGAGTTATTCCAAAAATCAGGTTTTTAATACAAATCAGAATCGTGGAGCCCAGCCCCTGTGATGTCATCTTAGGGGGGTCTCCCCCTTCAGCATAAAATAGTTTGTTGAGACTGAAGCCGTGTTCTTTGTCCAGGAGTATATGTCTGTCATAGCAGAGGACCCTGTTCGATAACAGTAAGCGGAGCGTCTCCCCTCCAGCTGTATTGAATCGTTGCAGTGATCTTTATAGCGTAAGTTTCTCCTTTTATCCTGTTTCATTTGTGTAACTGCTTATGTATTTTAATGTCTCCTTTGTAACATCCTTGTATCTATTTTTCTTAAACACTGCCTCCCTTTTGGATTAAATATAACATTTAATAGTTCTATTTCTTTTGTCTTGTAATCATTCCATCCCCCGAAGCCATATACGCTACCAAAACGCAGGCGTCTGGCCAGGTGTGTATTATATTTTCAACTCGGCCGGTGATGGCAGAGAATATTAATAATCGGGCTATCATGAAGCTGACAGTGACCGTACGGAGGGAGTAAACACGTATTCCATGCTTTGCAAACAAGAGGCGTGACGCCATACTCTCACTGGTCGCTTGATACCTAAGGAGTGAGTAGTCTGGATCGTGTTCTCGCGATTCCGGAAGAAATACAGTGTGACAGCAACGGCAAAATATTGCGTGATCTCCCTGTGGAGTTCCTGACAAATTGGTGGCAAGCGGTGGGATATTACAGAACATCAGTGGCTGGTGTAAGGCGGCGGTGTTCACACCGTGCAGTAACTGAGGCAGTGACCCAAGCAAGTCCAACTTAAACAGCTTTTATTCAGCAACTCACGGTTAAACAGAAAGTCCTCCGGTTCGCAGCCGGGTTAACATGAGTCCATAAACAACGGTTGCCGGGTACAACGGCCACGCCGGGCCGCGCAGAGCCTGACAGGTGCAGAGCCTTCCTAGGCGGTGGTTCAGCCACAGCCAGTCCTGCTGAGCTCCCCGACTGTGCTCCTAGGTTGCAGCATAGAACAACACTAAACCTTAGTGAAGGAGTTTTAAAGGACCTGTGGCAAGAGCCACTGGAAAACCCGGGTTGGAGGGAGGAGGCCGCCCCACTGCCTCCTGTGACCTCCTCCAAGAAATGAAGGGCCTGCCGGGTTTTACTTAATCTGCCATAGCTAGATAGCCTGACCAGGTGATTGCTCACCTTCATTCCTGCATTGCAGCCGCAGCTGTGTCAGTGACTCCAATGCACTCCAATGGATTTAATAGGTCTCTGTACACATTCTGGGGGATATATAACGTCCCTCGTATATGATCCCCGTCACTGCCTCACACTGGATTGAGCAATTATTCCTGTCACTGAAAACTTGCACGGTTCTTGCAAGAATTCTGTGCAGAGTTTTTAGACATCAGACTCCGTGTTTTAATATTTTTCTATCTGGGACATTACCGTACGTGTAGCAGTTGCATCCCTGCCTTTCTCTTGTTTTTCTGTGCTATCTTTTATTTGGTAATGATAGCTACAAGTGAAGAGCCCTGGTATTAACAGCAGTCAAAGGGCACTCTCACTGCCCTCTGTGAGCAGAGACAAATTCACCCCACGGCCAAAAACGAGGCCTAAATGATTGCTGAACTGTTGCAAGGTGCCGCAGAGCCAGTCCGACAGCAAAGCCCTGATGATGGGACGGCCAGCCTAGGCCCAGATGGTGCTGCTGCAGGGGTCCCACCTGTGATTGCCAGCCCTACCCGCAGCCAGGGTAATGTGGACCCGCACCGGCAGATGGCCCTGGAGAAGCTCGCCACAGACAATCATGACGGATGACTGCAGCTGATCCTGAAATTCCAGGAGCGAGAGGCTGCTGAGCGACAAGCTGACACCAAGCTGAAGCTAGCCGAGATTCAAAAGGAGCCACCCTCCGCACAGACCTGTGAGTGCAACAGTGCCTACTGTTTTAATGCTGAACATTTCCCTGTGATGGAAAAGGATAGGGAATTGGACACATTTCTGCGAGGCTTTGAAAAGGCCTGCAGGCAGTATCAGCTTCTCACGGAGCAGTGGGCAAGCTACTTAACTCCAGGGCTCAGAGGAAAAGCTCTGGAGGTGTTTGCTTCTCTCCCTCGAGAACAAGATGGAGACTACGAGGCCGTCAAACAGGCCCTGATAAAAAAATATCACCTGACTCCGGAGGTTTACTGGAAAAAGTTCAGAGCCCTCCAACGTGGACCACATGACACCTACAGTGATGTGGAACCCAGAGGTGTGACGCCATATGCTCACTGTTCGTTTGCCGATACCTAAGGAATGAGTAGTCTGGATCGTGTGCTCGTGATTCCGGATGAAATAATGACAGCGTGACGGCAATGGCGAGATATTGCGTGATCTCCCCAGTGTCGCCCCTGTGGAGTTCCTGACAATAGATAATAGATAAAAGATAGCTATAGGATGGCTTTGAATGCCAAGGTTAGGGTTTTGAACTGGAGTCTCTGGACAATGGGGAGCCAGTGAAGAGATTGACAGAGAGGAGAGGCCGGGGAATAGCGGGGGGACAGGTGGATTAGTCGGGCAGCAGAGTTCAGGATAGATTGCAGGAGTGCGAGAGTGTTAGAGGGGAGGCCACAGAGCAGGAGGTTGCAGTAGTAGAGGTGGGAGATGATGAGGGCATGCATTAGTGTTTTTGCAGAGTCTTTGCTGAGGAATGTGTGGATCCGGGAGATATTTTTGAGTTGGAGTCGGCAGGAAGTGGAAAGGGCTTGGATATGTGGTGTGAAGGAGAGATCAGAATCCAGGGTTACCCCGAGGCAGCGAGCTTGCGGGACTGGGGAGAGTGGACAGCCATTAACTTTGATAGATAAGTCAGATGGGGGGATGAATGAGATGGCGGAAAGATGATGAATTCAGTTTTATCCATGTTAAGTTTTAGAAATCTAGCAGAGAAGAAGGATGAAATAGCAGACAGACATTGTGGTATTCTGGTTAGTAAGGAGATGATATCAGGTCCAGAGAGGTAGATCTGGGTGTCCTCAGCATAGAGATGATACTGAAAGCTATGAGACTCTATGGGCTGTCCCAGGCCGAAGGTGAAGATGGAGAAGAGCAGGAGTCCTACAACTGAACCTTGGGGGACACCGACACATAGGGGTGAGATGAGGAGGTGGTGCGTGAGTGGGAGACACTGAATGTCCTGTCTGTTAGGTATGAGGAGATCCACGATAGAGCCAAGTCCATGATGCCGAGAGATGAGAGAATCTGTAGTAAGAGGGAATGGTCCACTGTGTCAAAGGCAGATGACAGGTCCAGGAGGAGGAGGACGGAGTAGTGATGCTTGGATTTGGCAGTTAGTAGGTTGTTGGTGACTTTAGTCAGGGCAGTTTCAGTGGAGTGATGCGGTCGGAAGCCAGATTGTAAGCAGTCAAAGCAGGAGGAGAGGTGGGAGGACAGTTCAAGATGGACGTGTTGTTCCAGTAGTTTTGAGGCTTAGGGGAGAAGTGAGATGGGGCAATAGCTAGATAGTGACAGAGAGGATAGGACAAGGGAGGTTTTTTTGAGGATGGGTGTGATTGAGGCGTGTTTGAAACATGAGGGGAAGAAGCCAGTTGTTAGTGACAGGTTGAAAAGGTGGGTTAGGGTTGGGATAAAGACTATAGTAAAGTTAGGGATGAGGTGGGACGGGATTGGGTCAAGTTAGAGTAGATCAGGGGTCTCAAACACGCGGCCCGCAGGCACCATAGAACCCGATCACGGCCCGGTCCAGGAGCTGCCGACGGCTGCTCTTTAGTTCAGTGTATTGCCACGCAGAGACCGGCTCTCTGCACAGCAATACCAATGCCAGCCGTCGGCCTATCAGAGGCCAGCAGCTGACATCTGCGTCCCAGCGCAGCAGTGTATGACGTCACTGCCATGCGCAGATGTCAGTTGCTGGCCTCTGATAGGCCGACGGCTGACATTGGTATTGCTGTGCAGAGAGCCGGTCTCTGCGCGGCAATACACTGAGCTAAAGTGCAGCTGTGGGCGGCTCCTGGACCGGGCCGCGATCATCAAGGGGGCTATGGCGCCTGTGGGCCACAAGTGCAGAAAGGACGCCGAGCGAATGGAGGACAGGTGTGAAGAATCTTTTTTTTTTTTTTTTCTCTTATATGTGTATGTGAAGAACGGCACAAGGGACATTCCTCCAATATAGGGACCTTCCTACAAGATGGGGACCAGGATGGGGACATTCCTCCAATATGGGGACCAGGATGGGGACATTCCTACAAGATGGGGACCAGGATGGGCACATTACTACAAGATGGGGACCTTCCTACAAGATGGGGACCAGGATGGGCACATTACTACAAGATAGGGACATTACTACAAGATGGGGACCAGGATGGGGACATTCCTACTATATGGGGACCAGGATGGGGACCTTCCTACAAGATGGGGACCAAGATAGGGACATTACTACAAGATGGGGACCAGGATGGGGACATTCCTACAATATGGGGACCAGGATGGGGACATTCCTACAATATGGGGACCAGGATGGGGACATTCTTACAATATGGCGACCAGGATGGGGACATTCCTACAATATGGGGACCAGGATGGGGACATTCTTACAATATGGCGACCAGGATGGGGACATTCCTACAATATGGCGACCAGGATGGGGACATTCCTACAATATGGCGACCAGGATGGGGGCATTCTTACAATATGGGGACCTGGATGGGGACATTCCTACAATATGGCGACCAGGATGGGGACATTCTTACAATATGGCGACCAGGATGGGGACATTCCTACAATATGGCGACCAGGATGGGGACATTCTTACAATATGAGGACCTTCCTACAAGATGAGGACCTTTCTACAGGATGGGGACATTCCTCCAACATGGGGACCAGGTTGGGGACATTCCTACAAGATGGGGACCAGGATGGGGACATTCCTCCAACATGGGGACCAGGATGGGGACATTCCTACAAGATGGGGACCAGGATGGGGACATATCTACAATATGGGAACCAGTATATGACATTACGACAATATGGGGCCCAGGATGGGAGACATTACAACAAGATGGGGACCAGTATGGAATATTACGACAAGATGGGGACAAAGATGGGGGACATTACAAGATGCAGACCAGGGTGGGGCACATTACTACAAGATTTTGCCCAAAAAAACTTCAAAATAAAGCATGAAAAAATATTTTGCCACTGAAAATGCTACTTTAGTAAAACAAAAAAAGTGCACGTTTATTATCGCCACATCCGTAACAACCCAAGCTATAAAAACTAAAATAAAACAGCAAAAATGTTCAAAAGGTGTATAGAAAAAAAAATGGTATCACTAAAAATGTTACTTTGTCCTGCAAAGAATGTGGCCCCCCAAATTAATTTTTTTTCCGTGTGCGGCCCATATACCCAGCCGAGTTTGAGACCCCTGGAGTAGATAGATAATAGATAGATAATAGAAAATAGATAATACATAGATAATACATAGATAATACATAGATAATAGATAGATAATAGATAGATAATAGGTAGATGATAGATAATAGATGATAGATAATAGATGATAGATAATAGATAGATAATAGATAATAGATAGATGATAGATAATAGATAGATAATAGATAGATGATAGATAATAAATAGATAATAGATAGATAATAGATAATAGATAGATAATAGATAGATGTCAGGAATCACCCACAGGGACGACACCGGGCAGATCACGCAATATCTCACCGTGCCGTCACGCTGTCAGTATTTCACCTGGAATCTCGAGCCTACTCACTCCTTGGGCATAGGCAAGCACGCAGAAAGCATATGGCGTCACACCTCCGAATTCCAGCTCCAGGAATATGTGTGTACGCCTCATACGGTTGCTGACAGCTGCACAATAGCCCGGTTATTTATATTATTCTCTGCCTTCACCGTCCAGATTTGAAATATAATGGAGGCCTGGGCGGATGCCTGCGTTTTGGTAGCATATGTGGCTTCGGTGGAGGGAACGATTACAGGACAAAAGAAACAGAACTATTAAACTTTATATTTAATCCAAAAGGGAGGCAGTGTTTAGGAAAAATATATACACAAGGATGTTACAAAGGAGACATTAAAATACATAAGTAGTTACATAAAATAAACAGGATAAAAGAAAACAACTTACACTATACAGTTCACAGGGACGAATCAGCATAGGTGGAGGAGGGGCTCCCCAGTTGACTTGAGCGTTATTGAACGTGACCCGTTGCTTATAATCCTTATACCCCCTTGGCAATGAGTCCTTCTGTAATGTCCATGGGTTCTCTTATACCTAAGGGGAGTTTTGTGTGACATGCAGAAATAGTGCTGTTGCATTAAAAGCATTCAGCAACTATTAGCAGTAACACAAGCACATGAGACAGGAAGTGTTGTGCTCCAGAAGCATCCAGCAGCTAGAGGGGTTAACAAAGTCACAGAAGAAGGGGAGTGTTTTAGCAGAGCGCCAGGGGGATTGTGGGGAAGCTGTTTACTGTCTGGCTGGAGCCAAGAGAAAGGTGGTGTGTGTGTTCTGTATCTGACAGAAGTGCCCCTGAAAGTGAATAGGATTCAAGTCAGGAGTGAAGCTAAGCACAGGTCAGGTAGAGCTCCTGAACTAGCAGTGCAGAGTATTGTCAAGCAAAAAGATAAGGACTGTAAGAAATGGTGTCACAGGGATCATCTCCCTCAGCAAACCCTCGCCCTCCTCCATCTCACTGTGCTGTAAAGAATGCGGTGTTCATTAATGTGCCTTTGCATTAGAACTGTGCTGTCCTGTACTACTGGGAAGACTGTGAACTGCTGTGCAGCTAAGGAAACTGTACTGTTTGTCACTGGAGCCTGTTGCTGATACGATTTAACTTGCACTGGCTGTGCGGCTTCTTATTAAATGCTACTGTTCTACTGTTTATGAGGACTCTTGTCAAGTGTGTCTGGTCAGATAGTGAAACAACCTACGTGTCTGTGCCTGAGGGTCAATACCCCTGTGTGCCTGAGAGAAGCTGCAGCACATGGTCTATGGTCGCCCTGAGTAACGGTTCCCCCAGGATTCCAAAGATTCATGTAACCTGTCTTGCCCCTATCTGAACCTAGTGGCGTGCATGTAACATTTGCCCACACACCCCCTGTGGTGACATCATGTGGGCCGGTTTCCTGCCTGCACATTTTTATTAAAAACACTAACTTCCGCAATAACTCATCGCTCGTTGATCGCAGAAGCTTGCATCTGACGCCATTTTTTTCTTTATGATTTTACCTTCATTTAGAGACCACACATCACATACTTGCAGTCTGCAATTCTGGGTTTTTGCGCTACAGCTCTCCAGAGGGGCCTAAGCCTATGAAAAACTGAGCATCTTGTTTCTTAGCTGTCCCTGCCACCAAAAATAAGGGTCCCGTTATTGTCAGAATTACAGGACATCAGTTATTCCATATTTCATAGCGGAGTCGACGAGGTTGGAGATCTCTTTTTTAAGCTCTGGAAAGCAAACGTTCCCAGTTACAGACAAATTATTGCAATCCTGCCACTAATTACCCCCTGCGTGTGCCAGGGACAAGAGGCTCGCATTCTAAGTAGCTTGGTGGCACCTCTTGGCTGCCATTTGTTTGTGTAAGCTCTTACTTATGGCTGTGTTAATTGGGGCTTTGTGCTGGGCAAAAGGGGAATGAGGGAGGGGGGTGAAGAGAGGTTTGGGAGGAATGGTCCATATCCCTGACAGACTTTCAATATTCCTCAACATTTCCCTGACAGTAATATTTCCCTGATGATAGATAATAGATAGATAATAGATAGATGATAGATAATAGATAATGGATAGATAATAGATAGATAAAAGATAATAGATAATAGATAGATAATAGATAGATAATAGATAGATGATAGATAATAGAGAGATAATAGATAATAGATAGATAATAGATAGATAATAGATAGATAATAGATAGATAATAGATAATAGATAGATAATAGATAATAGATAGATGATAGATAGATGATAGATAATAGATAGATAATAGATAATAGATAGATAATAGATAGATGATAGATAATAGAGAGATAATAGATAATAGATAGATAATAGATAGATAATAGATAGATAATAGATAGATGATAGATAAATAGATAATAGATAATGGATAGATAATAGATAGATAATAGATAGATAATAGATAGATAATAGATAGATGATAGATAAATAGATAATAGATAATGGATAGATAATAGATAGATAATAGATAATAGATAGATGATAGATAATAGATAGATAATAGATATTAAATAGATAATAGATAGATAATAGATAGATAATAGATAGATGATAGATAATAGATAGATAATAGATAGATGATAGATAGATGATAGATAATAGATAGATAATAGCTAAGAGATAGATAATAGATAGAAAATGGCTAGAAGATTGGAGGAGTGTTTAAACTAGGGATTGGGGGGGAGAGTATTAATTTTATAGGTGGGGAAGATAGTGCAGATAGTGACCAGGGCACAATAAAGAAATTGGGGTTGGGGATAGAACAGTCAATATAGTAAGAAGGAATAGAGGTAGAGAGAGATACATAAAATGCATGTACACTAATGCCAGAAGCCTCACCAACAAAATGGAGGAATTAGAATTAATTTTGTTGGAAAATAATTTATGACATGGTAGGGATATCTGAGACGTGGCTGGACGAGAGCCATGACTGGGCAGTTAATCTACAGGGCTATAGTCTGTTCAGAAATAACCGTACAAACAGGCGAAGGGGGATGTGTTTATATGTAAAATCATCCTTAGAACCCGTCTTGCGGGAGGATATATGTGAATCTAATGGAAATGTAGAGTCCCTGTGGGTGGAGATAAGGGGAGGGGGAAAAATAATAAATTACTGATAGGGGTTTGATATAAATCTCCAAAAATAATGGAAGTAGCGGAGAATATCCTCATAAAGCAAATAGATGAAGCAGCGACTCAAGGAGAAGTCATTATTATGGGAGACTTCAACTACCCTGAAATACATTGGAGAACAGAAACCTGCAGTTCAAGCAAAGGAAATAGGTTTCTGACAACTATGAGAGACAATTACCTTTCACAACTGGTTCAGGACCCAACAAGAAGGGGGGCACTGCTAGACCTAATATTAACCAACAGGCCAGACCGCATATCAAATATACGAGTTGTGGGTCACTTGGGTAATAGTGATCACAAAATAATACGTTTTCATGTAACCTTTAATAAGATGTGTAGTAGAAGGGTTACAAGGACACTAAACTTCAGGAAGGCAAATTTCCAACGGTTGAGAGATGATCTTAGTGCAATAAACTGGGACGATATCCTGAGACATACAAATACACAAAGCAAATGGGAGACATTTATTAACATCCTGAATAGGACCTGTGTACAATATATACCCTATGGGAATAAACATGCTAGAAATAGGAGGAAACCAGTATTGCTAAATAGAGCTGTAAGGGGCGCAATAAGTGACAAAAAGAAAGCATTTAGAGAACTAAAGCAAGTAGGTAGTGATGAGGCATTAAATAAATACAGAAAATTAAATAAATTCTGTAAAAACCAAATTAAGGCAGCAAAGATTAAGACAGATGGACTCATTTCCAGGGAAAGTAAAAATAATCTCAAAATATTCGTTAACTACATAAATAGTAAAAAACTAAAAAATGATAGTGTTGGCCCCTTAAGAATAGTCTGGGTGAAATGGTGGATGAGGATGAGGAAAAAGCCAATATGCTAAATGATTTTTTTTCAACCGTATTTACACAAGGAAATCGCATGACAGAAAGCATGATCAGTGATAACAAAAATTCTCCATTAAATGTCACTTGCTTAACCCAGCATGAAGTACGACGGCGTCTAAAATCACTAAAGTTGACAAGTCCCCGGGCCCGGATGGGATACACCCGCGAGTACTGCAGGAATTAAGTGACATCATAGATAGACCATTATTTTTAATCTTTAAAGATTCCATAATAACAGGGTCTGTACCACAGGACTGGCGTATAGCAAATGTGGTGCCAATATTCAAAAAGGGGACAAAAACTGAACTTGGAAGTTATAGGCCAGTAAGCTTAACCTCTACTGTGGGTAAAATCCTGGAGGGTTTCCTAAGAGATGCTATACTAGAGTATCTGAAGAAGAATAACCTCATGACCCAATATCAACATGGGTTTACGAGGGACCGTTCCTGTCAGACTAATCTGATCAGTTTTTATGAGGAGGCAAGTTCTGGACTGGACCAAGGAAATGCAGTGGATGTTGTGTATATGGACTTTTCTAAAGCTTTTGATACGGTTCCACATAAAAGGTTGATACATAAAATGAGAACAATGGGGATAGGGGAAAATATATATATGTGGGTTAAGAATTGGCTCAGTGATAGGAAACAAAGGGTGGTTATTAATGGAAAACACTCAGACTGAGTCCCAGTTAACAGTGGGGTACCACAGGGGTCAGTATTGGGCCCCCTTCTTTTTAACATATTTATTAATGACCTTGTAGGGGGCATACAGTATAGAATTTCAATATTTGCAGATGACACTAAACTCTGCAGGGTAATCAATACAGAGGAGGACAATTTTATATTACAGGAGGATCTATGTAAACTAGAAGCTTGGACTGATAAATGGCAAATGAGCTTTAATGGGGATAAATGTAAGGTAATGCACTTGGGCAGAGGAAATAAAATGTATAATTATATGCTTAATTGTAAAACACTGGGCAAAACTGTAACTGAAAAAGACCTGGGTGTATTGGTGGACGACAAGCTCACGTTTAGTGGCCAGTGTCAGGCAGCTGCTGCAAAGGCAAATAAAATAATGGGATGCATTAAAAGAGGCATAGATGCTCATGAGGAGAAGATAATTTTACCTCTATACAAGTCACTAGTGCGACCACACTTAGAATACTGTGCACAGTTTTGGTCTCCGGTGTATAAGAAAGACATAGCTGAACTAGAGCGGGTGCAGAGAAGAGCGACCAAGGTTATTAGAGGACTGGGGGGTCTGCAATACCAAGACAGGTTATTAGAGGACTGGGGGGTCTGCAATACCAAGACAGGTTATTAGAGGACTGGGGGGTCTGCAATACCAAGACAGGTTATTACACTTGGGGTTATTTACTGTGGAAAAACGAAGGCTTAGCGGTGATCTTATTACTATGTACAAGTATATGAGGGGACCATGGGCGTACCCACCGTGGGGCAGGGAGAGGCATCTGCCCCCCCCTAGAAGGAGGGCCGCACGCCGCACACCAGGGCTGGTGTCAGTACCCGGCGCACCCGGGCAAATGCCGGGGCCCTGAGCAGGCGGGGGGGGGCCCTCACCGTCGGGCACCCCGCGTGCTATGGGACCCGTGAGTGGAGGAGAGCGGTGTCAGCTCCCGCCACCCCCCTGCTTGCTCAGGGCCCCGGCACCCAGCACAATACTTACCCCACCTTGTGCCTCCGCAGCAGCTCCTGCATCCTCCGCGGCTGCTGCACTGTGACGTCTCAGGTCAGAGGGCGCGGTGACGTCTTTACACCGCGCTCTCTCCTAAGCAGTCACAGTGCAGAGCGGGATGACGCCGGCGACGCTGGAGTCCGGAGCAACGGCAGCAGGTGAGACGTGAGGTGAGTATTTGATCTTTTTTTTTTTATTGTACGGAGGCATGGGGCATTATATGGGGGGTGTGAGGTGGGGGTGTGTGACATCCTGCATGAGGCATTATAAGGGGGGGTGACATCCTGCATGGGGCATTATAAAGGGGGTGACATCCTGCATGGGGCATTATAAGGGGGGGTGACATCCTGCATGGGGCATTATATGGGGTGGTTGTGTGACATCCTGCATGGGGCAGTATAAGGGAGGGGGATGTGTGACATCCTGTATGGGGCATTATAAGGGGGTGGTGACATCCTGCATGGGGCATTATAAGGGGGTGGTGACATCCTGCATGGGGCATTATATGGGGTGGTTGTGTGACATCCTGCATGGGGCATTATATGGGGTGGTTGTGTGACATCCTGCATGGGGCATTATATGGGGTGGTTGTGTGACATCCTGCATGGGGCAGTATAAGGGGGGGGTGACATCCTGCATGGGGCATTATAAGGGGGTGGTGACATCCTGCATGGGGCATTATAAGGGGGGGTGACATCCTGCATGGGGCATTATATGGGGTGGTTGTGTGACATCCTGCATGGGGCAGTATAAGGGAGGGGGGTGTGTGACATCCTGTATGGGGCATTAGATGGTTTCTGCTTCAATTGTTTTGCATGAGGACAGAATACCCTCCCAGAGCTGTTGCTTAGATGTGAACTGCCTCCCGCCATCATAGACACGCCTTTTGATGATGCTCCAGAGGTTCTCAATGCAGTTGAGGTCAGGGGAGCATGGGGGTCACACCATAAGTTTGTCCCCTTTTATGCCCATAGCAGCCAGAGATGCAGATGTGTTATGTGCAGCATGAGACGGGGCGTTATCATGCATGAAATGATCTCGATGGTCCAGATGGATGGAGTGGAGGATGGCTGGTTGATGGACACCCCATGCAAACACGGCTACGGCGCCAACAAGGAGGAGGTGTAGTGATGTTTTGGGCTGGAATCATGGGGAGAGAGATTGTCGGCCCCTTTAGGATCCCTGAAGGGGTAAAGATGAACTCTATAATGTATGTTGAGTTTCTCAAACAGCACTTCCTGCCATGGTTCAAGAAGAAGAACCGTGTATTTCACAGCAAGATCATTTTCATGCATGATAACGCCCCGTCTCATGCGGCACCACATCTGCATCTCTGGCTGCTATGGGCATAAAAGGGGACAAACTTATGGTGTGACCCCCATGCTCCCCTGACCTCTACCCCATTGAGAACCTCTGGAGCATCATCAAAAGGAGTGTCTATGATGGCGGGAGGCAGTTCACATCTAAGCAACAGCTGTGGGAGGGTATTCTGTCCTCATGCAAAACAATTAAAGCAGAAACCATCCAAAACCTGACAAATTCAATGGACGAGAGAGTTCAGAAGCTCCTTTCGAACAAGCGGTCCTATGTGCAAATGTAAAGTCACCTAGAATAAAGTTTTGAGTTGAAAACTGTTTGATTTCAGTGTGTAATAACCTGCTAATGCTTATAATTTCAAAAATGACCATTTTTTTGTTCTTTATTAAAATGAAAAGGTTGAAAACTCTGCTGTGCATAATAATTTGGAACATGCATTTTGAGTGCATTTTGAGTGTTTTATTTTTTTAAAAATATCCTGTTATCATAGGCAGTTTGTACAAAAACCTTTCAATTGTACTCTAATAGTTATTTGACTGGAAAATTACAATGACTGCAATTCAATTTGGGAAAATCTGAGAAAATATTATTTGCATAATAATTTGGAACACAGTGTAGTCTGATTGTCGTATGGAGTCGGGAAGGAATTTTTTTCCCCAGTGTGGAGCTTAGTGTTTGCCTCATGTTTTTTTTTTGCCTTCCTCTGGATCAACATGTTAGGCTATGGGTTGAACTAGATGGACTTAGTCTTCCTTCAACCTTAAAAACTATGTTACTATGTTAGATAATAGATAGATAACAGATAATAGATAGATAATAGATAGAGTGGTGTGAAAAAGTCTTTGCCCCTTTCCTGATTTCTTATTCTTTTGCATGTTTGTCACTTAAATGTTTCAGATCACAAAACAAATTTAGATATAAGACAAAGATAACACAAGTAACCACTAAATGCAGTTTTTAAAATGAAGATTTTTTATTACTAAAGGAAAAAGAAATCCAAACCTACAGGGCCCTGTGTGAAAAAGTGATTGCCCTCTCCCTTAAAACATAAATTAACTGGTTTATCACATCTTTGGGAAGCTGAGTTAAATTTCCCTCGCCACACACAGGTCTGATTGCTGCCACATCTGCTCTCAATCAAGAAATCACTTAAATAGGACCTGCCTGACAAAGAGAAGTAGACCAAAAGATCCTCAAAACCTAAATATCATGCTGCGATCCAAAGAAATTCAGGAACAAATGAGAAACAAAGTAATTGAGATCTATCAGTCTGGAAAAGGTTCTTAAACAATTTTTAAAGCTTTGGGACTCCAGTGAACCACAATGAGAGCCATTATCCACAAATGGCGAAAACATGGAACAGCGGTGAAGCTTCCCAGGAGTGGCCGGCCGATCAAAATTACCCCAAGAGCGCAGCGACGACTCATCCAAGAGGTCACAAAAGACCCCACAACAACATCCAAAGAACTGCAGGCCTCACTTGCCTCAGTTAAGGTCAGTGTTCATGACTCCAACATAAGAAGGAAACTCGCCAAAAATGGCATGCATTGCAGTGTTCCAAGAGAAAACCACTGCTGAGCACAAAGAACATAAAGGCTCGTCTCAATTTTTCCAGAAAACATCTTGGTGATCTTCAGGACTTTTGGGAGAATACTCTGTGGACTGACGAGACAAAAGTTGAACTTTTTGGAAGGTGTGTGTCCCATTACATCTGGCATAGAAGTGACGCGCCCCCTGGGCCGTCTGTGGGGGAATACCCGGAGCCGGGTCTCTATGTAATGCTGGGGGTTGTAGTCTCCGTGGCGGCGACCCGGTCCCGTGGCTCAGGGTGGTCAAACCAGTGACGGATCTGTTTATTTAGTTTTCAATGTTTAAATGTCTGACTACGCCACCCATGGATTGCAGTCACTGAGAACCGCCGCTGCGGGGCAGACCGCTGAGGCTGATGTTGTGTGCGCAGCAGAGGGTAGTATAACTCCCCACGGGAGGAGTATAGCCTCAGGGCAGTGAGTGCAGATGCTGGGGGTGATGGTGCGCGGGAGCAACAGTAATGACTCAGAGTCCAGTGATGCAGTCCAGGGTCTTTACTCACAGTTTTACACTCCAAGCCACTTCTGCAGGTAATGACTGCCCACGTCGTACTGTGCTCACCAGGTGAGGGGCTCGGCCAACTCCCAGGTATCTTTGAAATGCTTTTGAGGACCCCCTTCGTGTGTCCTTTCTCTGGCCCGTCGTACCCCACAATTGACCACGTTTCTGTCCAGCTGCCTCGGGCCTTGGCGGGCAAACGTATGTTCCGTTTCCCTGGGTCCTATGTGGTGCCTTCCTAACGGGTGTAGTGAGGGGCCGTAACACGCGCAATGCCACGGCCTCCGGTTACTAGCTGAGGGTAGTTGCTCTCCTCCACTAGATGAGGGATCCGATTCCCTTTCTTGGCCTGACCCCCCTACTCTGGTAGAAGCGAGCGTACGGTGGCGACTGGCAGGTCCGCACCCCTGGGGTCCCTTCACTCCACTCCTGGAGCCTCCTTCATTCCTCTCCTTTCTTCTCCTTCAGGCCCAGGCCTTGTGACTTGGCCTGCCCGCGGAGCAGAGCTCGTACAGAGCCCCTGCTCCCTGTCTTCTTCTCTCTCTGACTGAACTGAACACTCATCTAAGATGGTGCCCACCTTATATATCTTCTACCCAGTGCACCCAGGATCTACTCTTCCCACCCACACACTACCGGGTTCCCCCTTTCTAGGTGTTCCCTCCCCCCACTCCAGCCAGGGACAGGGGCAGTTGTGCTCACTCTTGGGAGCATTGTCGCCCTGCCCCCCGGAAATGTGGTGTAGTGCATGTGGTTGTTAGGGTCCTGAGCCACACTCCATCCTTACCTGGAAGTGAGATATCACACCTCTGGGTGAGATGCAATACCTCTGTAGCAACCGAACCCTCGGGGCGCTACAGAAGTAACACAGTATTTCAGAAAAGGAACATCATACCCACAGTAAAATATGGTGGTGGTCGTGTGATGGTCTGGTGCTGTTTTGCTGCTTCAGGACCTGGAAGACTTGCTGTGGTAAATGGAACCATGAATTCTTCTGTCTACCAAAAAATCCTAAAGGAGAATGTTCGGCCATCTGTTCCTGACCTCAGGCTGAAGCGCACTTGGGTTATGAAGCAGGACAATGATCCTAAACACACCAGCAAGTCCACCTCTGAATGGCTTAAAAAAAACAAAATTAAGGC